>NW_027112088.1:749769-750743 GCF_000696795.3 Halyomorpha halys | reverse complement strand
TATGTTGGCTTTTAATTTTAATAAGAGCTTATATTTTCTAAGAATTGTTCATGTAAACGTTTACAGTCATTGTACTGTATTCAGGATAATGGAATAATTATTCCTGTTTTATGGAAATTTAAAAATGATATTTTTTTTAAATAGAGGATATAGTTAATTAGGGATAAAGAAGCTTTACATACTAATTTATTATTATATCTTAACATTCGAGGTCAATGATCCTGAAGAATGATGTGAATTGGAAACTACCTCAGAATCTTTTAATTATTATGTAATCAATGTTTTATTACATAGTTTTATAACTCATTCGTTAAAAGTAAAACTTTTACCGAACTTAGGTTTCAGCATTTATTGACGATTCCATTATACTAGTATTAGAAAATGGAATTTGATTGAGGAAAGTTCTTTAAGTAAATGAAATATCACTTTCATTCACCTATTTTAATTAATTCATACCCCCAAAAAAGAATAGTTTACGACAACTGAAGTATGATACAAATAATTTGGACTTTAAATATTCTAAATAATGTAGACCAATACGTCAATGGTAGTTCCTGATCAGGTTGTAGGTTGGCTTTAATCAGGCTTAAATTTTAACCTGAATGTTCACCCTAAAAATATTATCAATTGTTGAACGTCATCTTCGTTGAAGTTGATGTTGAAATCATGACTTATAATTTTTGGCATTTTGTATAGATTTTCCAATAATACTGCACGTTCAATGGTGAAGACTTTATGAAAAAAAAAATGGCCTGTATGCATTGTGGAAATTATACTACTTAATAATGAACCTCAGAATAAACAAAAAAAAAAATAGTTTGTACGTATCACGTAATTTATGTTGCTTAATAACAAATAAGAATAAACAAAAGATTATTAAAATGTGCTTAATTGATGAACTAATAATATATTCTAGAACTAATATTCAAGCGTTTACTGTTTTCCTATAGATTATAATACAGTGAAACATATAT
>NW_027112088.1:746860-749650 GCF_000696795.3 Halyomorpha halys | reverse complement strand
AAGTTAATATAAAAAAACATCCAAAAATAAATTTTTTTTATACTTAACTCTGAAAAACCAATAATACGATGTCATTAAAAAAAAAAAAACACTTGTCCCAGATCTTAATAAGATTCTTCTTTAAGAGTTAGTTCTTTTATAGAGAGATGTCCACTTAGAGAGATTTCACTATAGTACATATTAGGTTTATGCGCTTAGAGGCCTTAGGTTATTATTTTTGATTTTGTCAAATGAAATTCAAGTCAATTTTCATTACCACGCCTACACAAGTTTCACTTAAAAAATTAAGGAGTTGATGAATTTTGTTTTTAGATGTATTTAGACTAAAATATTTTGTTCATTTTGATAAAGAACGTTTTTCATATTAGTTTTTTGCCCATTATCAATACAAAAAAAGGTATTGCTCAAGCAGGGATTAAAAAAAAAGAGCGCAATAGAAGAAACTTTCGCAATGAAGTGCACTGGACCTTGCCTTGGTGTGTGAGGAGCGATATATATAGCCTTCTTAGGCATCTAGTTCTTGGGGCGTTAGAATGTTAGTGATGTTCTGGCCACATCCACTCTTCGTCCTCGGTGCCTTTTTTGACACGTCTTCGGTATTTAGTGTGACTGAGCGAAAGTTACTATTCACAGATATTTATTGGAATAACAATAAGGATTTGATATTTTTATGTTTGTTAAAAAAAAATAAAATATTAGAAGAATAAATTCAATAAGTAAATAAATTTCATTGGAAAAAAACTGTAGGTTGCACCCAGGTGTGTTTCTTTCTTTATTATTGACTTTATAACTCTAATGTAGTTAATACTGAATTTTTTTATTTTCGGTTTAAATATTGTTTTTAATAATTCACCATTATAATCGACCAAGAAATAACAAATTGTAGCCCACCTCAAAATATCCGAAAATCGAATAAAACAAAAATTTGTTTCTTCCACTGTTTGCAGTTCGCTGGTTCGCTCTCCAGGACACTAATATTGATATATATATATATTTTAATTTCAAATAAAGTAAGATGTTATTGGTGGGAGATTACCATCGATTAGATGTTTCATACTCCCAATTATGATTAAGATATTAACAAAGATTAAGATACGTCATGTAAAAAAAAAAAAAAGATTAAAGTTATTTCTTACTGTTTAAATTTTATCCTTATAATTCTCAAAACATTTTTTTATTCCTTTATAAGTCCTATGTTTCGGATCCTCAAGGACAATCTTTATACAATTTTAGAACCAAATCATTTAAAAAACAACTTTATGCAGGCTATTCTGCCCGGGTCATTCATATATGTCTACAATTTTCTCTGATTAGTCAATTATTCATATTGAATTAAAAATTAAGATTATTTAATAAAGAAGGTTGACCGTGATAAAAAGTTTTAATTTTTTATTTAATGTGAACAATTTACTAATTACGGTAATTTTTGGGAAGTATTGCCATTGTGGAAAATTTCGAATATAAATTGTCAACGAAATGCTCATTTTAAGATTCTGTGATTCCAAATAACCAAGTCTTGTAAAATTGTATGTGTTTACGCGTGTCCGTGTGTTTGTTAACAGCCTCGCTCAAAAAAGAAAAACTACGCGAAACTTGAATTGTTTTAAGTAGGTTAAGCTTAGAATGTTAAAGCAACTTTTTCCTGAAATCGACTTATCAGAAGTGCCATTTTATACCATTGATTTTACACCTGTTTACCATTTTCTCAAAACATGGTTTCAACGATTGTGAAAAAACTCTTTCAATATAAAGTTAGGTGTGCTATCAGCTAGGTCCCATGCCCAGCGAAGTACTTTCAAAGGGCTTAAATTTCTAATAGAAAAAAAAATTCCTCCAAAGTAGAATTCCTCCTTAGATTTTGACTGTTTGAAATAATTAATCATCTCTCATTGTTAGTCCATGGTTTATATGCGACAGACAGATTTTTAATTCGTTTAGCTGTATGTGATATATATAATAAGGGGGAGTAAAGCAATTCTCAAAGCTTTATGCTTAAGCATTAAGTTCTCTTTGCATAAAGTTCTTCTCCAAGTAGGGTTGTTAGTGAAAATTGTAGAAGGTACAAAGTAGGTCTGATTCCTACTGATCTGTTCGACTGGGGTAAGAGTAACATTATTAAATGAAACAGTAGAGCAGTCGGTAGGTTTACGATGAAAGATAAAGGCGATTTAATGGGATTTTTTGAATTTATCTTAACCCTCCAATTCCGACACCATTCTTCGAGGGCTGTGATATGGGATTGGAGAGTTTGGGATACAATTAATTGGTTATTATTTACTGCGAGCACATATGTGTCATCGGCATACGTGGTGAGGATAGTGTTAGGATTGGTTGGAATGTCAGCTGTATAGACGGTATAGAGGATGGGACCAAGGATACTACCTTGAGGAACACCAGTGGACTGAGAATAGAATGTGTGGTTTACTTGGAATAATCTATCAATGAGAAAGGAACGAATGATGAGAAAGTATGTAGGAGGTAGAAATTTGTAAAGAAGTCCCAGGTACCAGACTCGATCAAAAGCCTGTTCTACATCGAAAAAGACTTCAGCGCTGCAAAGAAGACGAGACTCCTACCACACGATATTGCTGGATAGTGGAGTGGGATGTTCGGAATTCAAACTAGTGATCAGGGATTATATGATTGGAATCTAGGATGGGGTATAAGCGTTTTAAAATGATTTTGTCGAGGATTTTGCCCATGATTAGTAATAGAGAGATACGCCGATATGATGATAAGTTCTTAAATTTAATGCAGGGATCAAAAAATATGGAAGAAGAACTTTATATA
>NW_027112088.1:721882-746540 GCF_000696795.3 Halyomorpha halys | reverse complement strand
GAAGAATGAAAAATATTTGACATTCTACTGAGTACTTTCTTTTAATAAAACATGGCATTACGGAAATTAAATATAAATATTAGATTTTAAAATAATTAAAATTTAAAGCGATGATGAGAAACATAGCGTTTTTGGTTGGGCTCAATTCCTTTCACAGATGTTACAATGAGATAATTTACAGTTCAGCTGTTCTATCGGATTATATAAACTGCCTTATAAAAAAACTCCGGAGGAGTCAAAATACTTATTCAATTTCAGGATTGCAAATCATTATCTGTAGTGCAAAACCTTGAGTTATGAAACAATAAAAAAAAATCTCTTATTCTGTATTTACTGAACACATTATTTCCAAGTTTCTTCTAATTATTTTTTTATTTTTAAGAAAGGTATCCTAAGAAAAAAAAAAAAGATTGAACAAAATTAGAGGTTGCAGTAGTAGGAAAAAATCATTACAATTTTTTCTTATTACAAAGACATTACAGATAATACTTATTGATGATAGGTAATCTTGTCAATTGAAAAAAGAGAAAGAGAATTTTTCAATATTCACAGTCTCTACAAGATTTTTCCACCTAGGAAGAAATCAGTTCCATTGCCTGAATAGATATGCTTGTTAAGTTTTTTTTTTTTCCTAATAAGTATTCTGTGACTATGAAACCTAAAATAAAACCTAACCACGTGTGATTTGTACGGTTCGATTTGCAATTGCTTTATTTTGTGCTCAGACTTCAAAACTAGCTGTACATACTAAAAAAAAAATCACCTCAACAAGGTATACATTAAAGTCATATTTACTTTTTAACATCAAGGGCTTCCAAAGACTTATGACCTCAGTATAACCCCGCTTATCCGTCCCAGTTGAGACCAAGACATCGTCGGTTAACCCGGAGTGTTTAACAAAAACAAAACTCAATACTAGGTAAAGTTAAAATGTAATACAATTCATATAAATATAATACAATTTGAAATAAAAATTTCTTTGGCTGGATGATTTAATTTAAGTGTACAAACGGTGTTTAAGTTTTTATTAGTAGTTACCAAACCAGTTGTTTTGATGTTTTCTCATCACTTTATCGATTTTATTTCTGTTGCCAGTTAATCCAAAGAGCCGGTTAAGCAGAGTTCTACTGTGTTTACTTTAGTTCCGGTCTACCTTCTTCACATGGAATCAAAAATTTCTGTCTATTTTCTCATATTCTGGGGATGTAATTAATGTCCTGGTGTTTGAAACAAATAATCTTAGGTTATTCCCGTATTCTCCCATTTTTAATTCTGTCTCTTCTTGTTCTGATAACTTTGTAGAATAGACATCTAATTCCATGCAGACTTTATACTATTTAACATTTAGTCTCAGACGAGCTATTTAACTTTCCCAAGATTCTTCAGCGCGCCAAGCTCTGGAATCTTTCAATGGAGTGGTGTACTTTTGTAAACGGATTTTGATTGTAAATCTGATTATAAGAGGAATCTATATCGGAGAATTCTTTCCTTAGGCGCGTCCTGAAGGTGTAAGCCAGTGGTTATCAACCGGGGTTTCGCGAAATAATATAGGAATGGGTCATTCCACGTCAACTCAACACAATTTTAAACATTGCCATCTCAGATTTTCTTCAAATTTTGTACAGGAGTTGTAAACGTATCCTAGCGTGTCTTAGGTTTTGCTGAAATGCTGAATCGAGGATTCCACCGTTTTCCTACTTCTACCAAAAGGGTTCCGCCGCAAAAAAAAAACGTGAACCACTGGCGTTAACATCCACAATAAACAATAAAAACAATTATCATTTTTTGCCGATTTGCGTTCAAATGGTGTGGAAAACGAATAAACCCAAATAGCAAAATTGTTTTACAGACGGATGTCCTGTGAAGATCAGTCGTCATAATGGAGGAATTTATTTATCGAGTTATCATAATCCTGACAGCCTTTTAGCCTCCTTAGAAGGTCGAGGAAACTCAAATTATGATGACTTTATTCTTTCGGGAAATAAAAATATATTTAATCGTGATAAATAATAATATTTCTATTATAATGTATATTCAGACATATATCAAACATGAGTTTTCATTTTAAACGTTTTTTTTTCTCTAATGTTGATGAAATACAAGACTCAAGTAGATCTTTTTCAATCGTACCATCTGGTTTTCTCAGAATGAAAGTTATCCAATTTTTTTTCACCACAGTACTGTTTTCAGCCATTTTTTATGTAACAGATATTTTTAATGGTTTCATAACTCACTAGTTCCACTTATCTAGTTGATTCTCTATGTTCACTTAAATAAAAAATGAGAACAAGCATTGGGGACTAAAGTGTAAATACTGTAACAAATGTCTATATTAAATCCAATTAGGTAGGGTAAATGTTAAACTCGTCCCAAAGCGTTATATTACGTAACAAAATCTCCGAAACGTAACATTATAATCTCAGGAGATATCCGAACTTGTGCATGTTACTTTCGAAAGAGAATTTTAATTTCGAAACCAATGTTATTATCATATATATATGACTGACTGTAGCTAAATAAGAAGGAGATAGTTCGGGGTAAGGTCATTGTTGAAAAACAATTAAGAAATAGTTTTAACTATGTGTATTAATGGCCAAACTTTCGAAACATGCAGCAGCTTTTCACCAGGGCTAATTACAGTGTAAGTAAAGCTAATGTAAGAGCACAAAAGTGACATGTAAATAAAACGGATATAAAGTTTGAGGAACATACATATTTATATATTTTTTCCCAAATTGTCTTATTGATCTTTGAGCACCGGACCAGCATTACTAGATATTGCTTTCAAGTTTGAAGCATGCAACTCATTTGTATTTGTGTACATCCGTCTGATTTCCTACAACGCGATCTCGTAGCAACTATACTTGAGTAGAAGCGTCCTGAAGGATTGGTTCAAGCATGTCCCGCCCATATTAATCCCCTTGCCTTCATATGATCAGATATCGACTGACCAGTTTCGCACTGTTAGTTCTTCTCCTTCATGTATTAGGCTCTCGTTCCAAATCGCTCCTGTAATTGTCCGCAGGACTTTCTTTTAAAATCTCTTGATTCTGCTTCCTAGGGAACCTGTTCCTCAGGTCTCGAAGTCGTATATCCGAAGAGCTGGTTTTATCATGGCATTGTACACACAGCTTTATAATTTTAGAGATTTTTATGGATTTCAGTATACTTGACAGAGAGAAGAAGGGTCTGTTTGCACTTGTTATGGGCTGGTCTAACTTAACTGCCTTACTATTTTGATTTAAGACTTTGTTTGTATGGATGTCACTTTTATACTCTTATATTAGCTTTACCTGCTCTGTGACTTTATATTTCAGACCTGCCGTGTTGTTACAAAAATTAGGCATTCTTTTTCTTGAACGCAACCCTGGCCATCTCCGTCTAATAAATGGTCTTATGTTTCAAAGTTATTTAAATAAAACTTATCAATCTTATAACTGATTCAAGATCTAAGTTAAAACTTGGTTTTTCTTAGAATATTTCAGTTAGTAGCCATCCGTGAATTATTCTGTTGTAACAGCACGGACGAAATCCATGACTGCGTAATTTTTCTGAAGAGTTCTTGTAGATTATGTGACCTTGATGGATTAAAATTAGATTCAAGTGCAGAGTTCTATACCGGTTGACCAAGATCTGTATCAATTAAGTCAAGTTTTGTTACCTTCTTTTTCGAAGGCTCTGTATTTATAATTACGTTTGTACTTAAAACATGTTTTATTGATTTAACATTAATAAAATTCATCTTTACGACGTTTCGGACCGTTCGTCCATCTTCAGGCAATTTTTATAAAAAAATACTTATGCAGTGTTACTCATTTATATTAATAATTATATATGTAATTTATTTTTTTATATTACATTAAAAGTTTATTATTTTTTTTTATTTGTTGTTTTAGTTATTATTTTAAATATTTTAATATTTGTTATATAGGGGAATTTGTTGATCAAATGAAATAGGGGTTGTGAAATAGAAGGGAAAGAAAAAAAAAAGGAATAAATCGAAAAACTTGTAGTTAGTATGTTGACTGGTATTAATTGTAAAAGAAAACTGTGGAAGAAAAAAAATGTTATCTATCTATTATATTATATCATGTGCAAAATTACAAAAAATTGTAATATAAAAAAAACAATGAACTTTGGCAATTTTTCAATAAAATTAATACATTTTAAACTTATTAAATTACGTTTATTATACATGAAAATAATTAATAGATGATTAATAATAATATGTGACTGTTTTTAGAGAAAATGTCTGAAGATGGACAGATGGTCCGTAATGTCCTAATGAAGAATATATATTTAAGGTGAAATTAATAAAAAAAACAGAAAGTTTTTGACCAAGATAAACTTCTGTATTAAGGTAAAATAAATAAAAATTGCTGGTACCTAATTAAATAATTAAAAATAATTGCAATAGTTATTTCTGAAACGACACGTGTTATTAAAATAGATATGCTTCGTTTCTGAAATTACCAGTTGAATTGAGGAAAAAGGGACTGAAATTTGTTTATAATTTTTTTCCGTTTTCCTCTTGTCTCATTCATTAAATCTAATCTAAATCGATTATATTATATTTTTTATCACCAAGTTTATTATTGCTATTGTTTATTTCATAAGGCCAAGGTTTACAGATGCATTTATTCTGACCCATTCCTCTTTTAAACTTCACAGCTCTCTTTATCTATATCTTTATTTCATGTTTCTTAAAATAGTTCATGTTACATAATTCCTTATTTTGGGTTCTGTATCTTGTCAGCATTTGAAAAAAAAAAAAAGTGTAAAAAGAAAACTCAGTAAACATGAGTGATAAACGTCGCAAAAAAAAACAACAAATTATTAGAAAAAAATAGTGTTACTTATTACGAGATAACTTTTTATTTTAGCCACACTCAATATCTTGAATTGATAACCTTTCACTTTATCAAGCATTCTTATCAATCTTAAGCACTCGTATTAATTACTTTGGTTTTTAATTTATAGATACTATTATGATTTAAATAAATATTTTACAGCCATTTATTTTTAAAATATTGGTATTCTAAGTCTCTTGTTTTTGACTATTTTCACAAAAGTTAAATCAATACTCATCAAACTGAAATATTACAAATATGAAAATAAAGTATTTGAACACAAAAGAAATATTTAATTATTTCTGAATAATGCTTATTATATAATCAATAACTCAGTAGTACTGATAATGGTTAAACCATAATCTAAAATTTTTGAAAATAAATGGATTACAGAGAATGGAGAAGTGAATACCATATTTAATTGATTTTATAGTTTATGAAACACGTATATAAATATAAAAGTAAGCACAATTACTATAAAGTAATTTTAAATCACGTGATTTTATAAAACATTGTTAAATATATAAATGATTTATTTTTAATTTATACTTCTCTGATATATTCCTTATATAAATTTACTTAGCTTATAAAAGATATTAAATTTCATCTTCAAATATAATTCTTCAAAATTATTTTATTTTAAAAGTTTTACAGCATTTAAAACCTATAATTATGAACTAACACACCAGATGTTAACATTTTGGTTTATCTTCTCCATTGTCAGAACAATTTTTTCAATTCATACTGATATATAAGTTCATATAGATTCTTTTTAATTTTTTTATAAAACTTCATGCTGTGGTTTCAGTAGTTTCTTCACATGTATTCACGAATCGAATTAGAATAAATATGAACTTTTTATCAATATGAATTATAAATATTTTTCTGATTGCAGAGATGATATCCCCAAAACATTAGTATTTGGTTTCTTAATTTAATAAAAATAATAAATTAAGATTTTAATTTTTTATGATGAGGCCTCATCATAAAAAATTATAAAAAGTTATCATTATTTATTTACTTTCAATTTTCTATACCCCAAACATATGGTGACTTGAAAATCGCCCAAAGCATTTTCATAGAATTAGGTTCTTTATTTGTTGAAATATAACAAATAAAATATGGCGATTTTCGTACCAAAACTATTAAAAAAAAGTAAACGAGCAAGATATTAAAGTGCTGCTTCACGTTTGCCAAACTGGCAAATTGGCACGTGCTCATAAGTGTGGATTGGTCAGTACAAATTGACCTGAATAAGTGGCCGCCCGTCGGGTGTCGGTTTTTGGACACAGTGCAGTATACACACCTTTGTGCTCAGTTAGTGTTGTTTTACAACTGAAAAAATATAAATATTTATCCTCTCTTTGTTTTAATAAAGTAAAGGATTTTCCCAATAATAATTAACTGTTATTTAAGATTGCGTATATTAAAATTCTATCAATTGGATGTAAATATATAATTTCAAATACTTTTGAGTAATCTTTAGCGGTTTATTTTTACACAAATATACGTTTAAAGGAACATTATATGTCGGAGTAATTAAATTTATAATTACCTATCTTATTAAGATACTAGACCGTAAAGTAAATTTAATTGAAGGTTATTTAATATCATTTTTACCATCTACTCACTTCTTAGTTAATATGTAATTCCTTTCATATTAACTCTCTTAATTTTGTTTCTTTTTGTAATTATAATAGTTTAAATTGGAGGCAATTGCCAACAAATTTTCGATGTACACCATGCTTGGCTCTATAAAACACACAGTTGTGTAGATACCAATGTTTCTTTCTGTTTAACAAGCATTTGTAAGTATTTTGGATTTCCAATGCGTAAATCCTTGTGTATGTTTCACATTAAGAAAAATGTTTTTCATTCCTCAATCTGCTATTGATAAATAATTTGAGATTAAAACTAAGGAAATAAGATAAAATTCGGCTCACACATTTTTTCTTTTAATATTTCGGCGAGGAGGAAATCAAAGAGAACGAAAACAAACAGAATTTACTTAGGCTACTAAAAGAATTTGCATTTTCCGAAAAATAGGCGAAAACCAATAAATATTTTTATTTATATATTAACAAACAGATTAATCAGTTTTTGAATCTAACAGGCACTAAACAATTTAAATTAATTCACAAAAAATGTTTTCGATCAATTATCTTTTATTTTGTGCCTCAGATTATTGAAAAAAATAATTTATAAGATCACTTGAAAGTTTATATTTGTCAGTGAAAGTTCCATGGTATTAATATCCATCTCAGCAGGGGATCTCTAATTTAGCATCGAAATAGCATCAGCTTAGGGTCGCAAGATGACATCTCTCACTTTAGTAACAATAGCATCCAATCTAAAGAGTCACTTACCGTACGATAAATCATAAATGCACAATTAACCGATCAATTAGAGGACATAGATAATGAATGTAACAGATAGAGTGTGGCTGAAGGTAATAATAAATATTTCAGCTGAGTTTAATGCCGTTACAAATTACTTCATTGTTCACTCCCAATATTTTAAGAATTTTGTTTCGTGGTAACAGCTGTACAATGAAACACTTAAATTAATATCTCTAGTTATGATTTGTCAGGTCAGGTTTGTACAATTTCGTGCTGTTAGATGGCTCTAAACCGCTCCCATGTTTCGGGTAGATTGGTGGAATGGAGTTCAAGTTAATGTAATTCTTGAAAAAAAGAATTGTATTTTATATATTGATTACGAGGAAAATTCGTATTATATGATTTTTCTTATAAGTACATAGATGCAGTAAATAATAAATCAACTATTAAATAACAAAATCAATGACAAGCACTTTTTCAAAAGATGTGGGACAGTAAGGTTATTCCGAACGACTGGGAATACAATGCTGCCATTCATGAATATAATAGTGCCAATTCATAAGAAAGATAGTACAACAGAATGTGGTAACTACAGACCAATATGCTTATCCCAAGTAACGTATAAACTGTACATCACTATTCTAGAAAGCAGGTGATAGACACGGGCAGTGATAGAGCCAAAACTAGAAGAAGACCAGGCCAGATCCCGGACCTGGAAGACAAATCCACGATCACATATTCGCTCTCAGAACTATCCTAGAAAAGGCATGGGATAGAAATGCGAGCAATTACATAGCTTTTTTGGACCTAAAAGCTGCCTTCGATTCACTACCCCGATATGAAATCTGGAGGGCATTTAGAGCCAAAAGAATTCTCGCAGACCTCCTGGAAGTGACTAAATCAACCTATCAAAACTCTAAAGGAATAGTTCGTATCGATGGCCGAGAGTCAAAGCCATTTTTTCTGGAAAGAGAAGTCCATTATTATTTATTGTATTTATGGGTGAAATCCAGAAAATATGCAGGAGAAGAACTGCTTGGACTGTAGTCGATATGTGGAACATGAGGACGTTACAAGTACAGGCGTTTCTATATGCAGGCGATATCGTGCTGGGGACAGACTCTGAGAAAAAATTGCAACAGGCCGTTATAGAATGGCATGAAGAACTCGCCCGCAAAGGAATGAGTACTAACAGCCGCAAGAGCAAGGTTATGACTGTTGCTAGAGATGAAGTAGACATGGGCGACGTACAAATAGTGTGCAATGATGAAGTATTGGAAACTGTGGACTTCTCTGCCTATATTAGAACAATTTTCAATAAATCTGGCAAAATAGACCAAAAAGTGTCCAATAAGATAAATAAAGTAAATAGTATTTACTACCAGATATGCAATACTATTGTGGGAAAGAGGGAGGTAGGTAAGGTTATCTACCTTCATATCTTTAAAGCAATATATCTTCCAACACTATATGGCAGTGAAAGTTGGTTCACCCAAGAAAAGCAAATGAGCAGAATTACGGCTGCTGAAATGCTATTTTTGCGAAGAATATTGGACAAAACTAGAAGAGATAGGATAAGGAATTGAAGGATAAGAGAAGAACTTCAGATCCCCTCAGTGAAATCAGTGATTCAACACCGACATCTCCGATGGTATGGACACGTCTGTACAATGAGGGAAAATAGAGTGCCAAGAAAATATGTGGATGCGAGGCCGACTGGTAGAAGACCACGAGGCAGACCTAGAAGGAGCTATATGGAGTATATCCAACGACTTGGTCTGGCAAGAGGTCTGCTTGCCATAGACCGAGATGTGTGGACCAACTGGCTAGAGGCTACTTCATCTAAGGAGGATGAGAAAGAAGAAGTACTAAGTTCAATTCCATTGAATTCAGTGCGACAAAGATAGTCGAAATTGGTAAATAAAGTGGTTCCCTTCTATTTTAAGATTTTTTTTTTAAATTGACAATATAAAATTGTATGAATATGGACACAGGGAGCAACTAATGTCCGCGATATAGAAAACTTTTACATGAAAATATGTACTAATTGTTAGTTAATAATAAATTTAAAATATGTGCACAGTTTTTTTTTTTAATGTTGCCTTGTTAAAAATTGTAGATAAACTAGAAGACGGAAGAGTGCTCCGAAACGTCGGTATATTTTATGTATTAAAAAAAATAGAGTTTATATCAATAAACAAATCTTATGGGAAATACTTAGCACTCAAGATTCATAATATAAAATCATTCATATATTAACTATAAAAGAGATTGTTTCAACTTTTAACAATAACGATTTAGTATTTAAAAAAGTATTTAATCCGGGACTCGTATTAATGTTTGGATAATATTTAATATTTTTTCAAATATTTAATATATGTAATTCTCAGCCTAATAACAAAACTTAAATTTTTTATTATCTGTTTATTTTATTGAATTGTTAATAACGATGATATTATTTTTTATTAGAAAATATGAGTAAAAGAATTATACAATAATAATTATATAATAAGTGATACGACGTATACTGAATATACACTTACCCCTCAGCCATGGCGCGTGCGTTCGAAGCGACCGTTCGTTAGCGACTGACTGGCAGCTCTACCCCTCCACTGTTACGTGCACTTCCACTCTGTCTTATTTTGCTGTCAATAATGGTATTCGATTTATCACCTCGAACAAATGTTTATTATTTTTTCCTGGAAATATTATTATATCTTTTTTCTATTTCCCGTGTACACCATCCATTGATTAGCGTATTCAACAGGCTAAGTATTCAAACTTTTTCAAATTATTAGTTCCAGCCAAGTACTTAAAACACCTACACTGACAAGTAAAGGCTTCGGATCTCTAATTTCTATAAACAATTTTTCGGTGGTACTAGGTCGAAAAATATTCGACACGTTTTCGAGGGTTCTTGCCAATGCCCTAGGGTGCAAGATTTTATGGATGTGTCACATATAATAACTTCAGTAAGTATAAAAATAAAAAAAAACTTCCGGAATTCTTCGTACTATCAGTTCAACGCTCCGGACTATTCATACACTATCAAATATCTTCGTCTAAAAAAACGTAATGTTATCAAATATAAGTAATCATATTGGAAGAAGATAGTTGACGGTATGAAGTAGATTTTAGGAAGATAATCTAGGTAGCAGTCAATAAAGGTATCAAGATAGTAAGAGAAAACTAGTTATTGGTTAATAATAAATAGTAACAATAAGAAAACTGCTTATTGGTTAATAATATATAGTAACAATAAGAAAACTAGTAATTGGTTAGCAATAAATAGTTTTCTTCTACTATTTTGATACCTTGATTGACCGCTACCGGGACTATCTTCCTGCAATAACTAATTATAATTTAATTTAAAAAAAAAATATTATACAAATATAAATATCAGTACATTTATTATTACGTCTATCCTTAATAAGGAGCCAATAAAAAAAAATTGTATAATTTTAGAATTTTTTTATATTATCTTATGTTGCGTTTTCCCTGCATTTATTTAATAGTTTTTTTCGAAACTATTCGAACACTCGACTCACAATCGATTCACTTTTTCGTGTAGAATTAGAACAAAAGATTTTTGATCGTATTAAATGAGTTTAATGCATAAAAAAATACATAAATGAAAAGTAAATTCGAGATGAAAATTCGTATTTAATGTTCCGAAAAGAAAAAAATAATACTAAATTTGATTATTCATTGATCATTCACTATGATTTTTCATTAGATTATTCATTCAGCAAAAAGTTTTTGGTCTACTTTACTGAAAGCGAGTTTGGTTTTGTAATTTTTTAAAATAAATTTAAACACATATATTATAATATGATCAACAACCTTTCGTTCTTATTCTACTCGAAAAAAAAATCTATTGATATATGATAACAATTATTTAAAGTGTCAACATTTATAGAACGTAAAAAAGATAACAAGCTATCTCGTTTCATGAAGACAGTATTATCTGCAATTACAGTAAATAAAATTGCAATTAACTTTCGCTTTAATAAGTTTATTTTTTTTCTCTCTCTTACTCTCCGATTTTATTTTCATAAACCATTTTTATTTTTTCTGACCTTGCAGCTATTATTGACGAACAAATCCTAACAAAATACCAAGTTTTTTCATGAAATAATTTTATGATTATTAAAAAGGTATTGATCATTAAAAATAAAAAATCATTCCCTTATTATCCTATACACTAAAGTAATATTTTTTAAATAACATTTTCTTAATTCACTGATATGATATTTTCGAAAATGTAAGCAATTTATTATTTATTTTTCATATAAATGTCAAATTTGAGATTTTGATATTAGATATATTTATAATAAGATACTTTAGTGATCGATCAAGAAAAAAAGATTCCCATCCAAGTTAAAGGTTTTACGTTTCAAGATATGTAGAATGAAAAAATTGTATGCTAGTTACATGTTAAAGATATAAGTTTCAAAAGTTAATTCTGAATTCTTTTACAGTATTCGTAATATATTCGTGTATATATATATCGTAATACTTTCGATTAGTTATTTGGTGGTTGGTACATGTGACTGAAAGTATGTATTCACCCAAAACCATTTTTTCTTGTCGGGTAAGTAAAGGATATTTAGTTACTTTCGTGTATTTTAACACGATTGTAAAGAGATTCTACGTACGAACTAAATCCTTGCATATTACAAGCACCTAATTTCTTATTCTGCCCTGACCCTCACTTCCTTATCAACGTGCCTTTCATATTAATATTTATATTAGTAAACACATATCGATTCTCCCACCTCATGTTCTACTGCAAAGGAATCGTCCCTTGTATGTTTTCATAACCTTAACATCCTTTTACCTACCTTAATATCATACCAAACCAGTAGTTCCGAACCCATAGAGGTCCGCGAACCACTGAGGGGTAAACCATGAACTATGTGCGGCACGCCCCCAACTCTCACTTGCAGTTCTAAGGCAGTTCCTCTTCCTAAAATATTTTAAAATTACGTTACTTAAAAGTGCATTTTGCCTGTTAAAACCTCTCAGCTGAAAAAAAAACGTCAAGGAAAATAATTTTTAAAATAGTCCTAACAATAAATCGTTACAAAATTATGTGTTACCGGTCCATAGGGTGAACTATCCGAAAGCTCTCGCGGTCCACAAATGGACTGGTTGGAAATCACTGCACTAAACCAATTAATAAGAGCAAAAAGTCAACAATGGTTTATGATCTCTATAATCTACATAAACCTGTACCACTACAACTCATGAAGGCATGTTCTTTATAAGTTCGTTGTACTTTGTAAAGAATGTTCTAGATCGGCGCTACGCCTAATCGTATATGTAGGCCTAAAAATATATATATAGTTTTAACTAACGTCAATTTGGAAATAATTTTTTTTCAGTTTAGATCATGATAATAAAGGCCCTTGTTGTATTTTAAAGATGTTTTCAAGAAGCAATAATATTTCGCGCATTCCCCGCCCCCTCTGGTCGGATCCGCTGGTGTGCGTATCCACTTGCGGCTTCATTCCACTTTTATTTTCTATTTTATAAGTCAAAAAGTCCGCCTTGAAAGAAGTATTAAATTGTATTTAAATATTCCTCTCGTATCCAATCTTTAATCCAATCCAAAATCCTTTGTAAATCCTAAATGCTCCCTACTTTGTCACAAATAAAATCATCCACAAAGACCTCAATGTTCCATTTGTAACCGATCTAGCCCGAACCAGATATCAATCCTTCCATTACAAACTCCCTAACCACTCAAACCCATTAGTTTCTAATCTTGCTTCCTCTTTTATTCCGGACAATCCTCTGAGGCGTCTGAAAAGAAGATGCCTCGAGATCTTATATTGTAAAAATGTTTTCAGAGTGCTGCCAATGGGTAGTTTCTCTACATCCTTGTACCATACCATTATGATTTCCTCAAATTTACTTGATGTATTTATGTACAGTTGTAAATATCAATAA
This sequence comes from Halyomorpha halys, assembly GCF_000696795.3. Taxonomy (NCBI): domain Eukaryota; kingdom Metazoa; phylum Arthropoda; class Insecta; order Hemiptera; family Pentatomidae; genus Halyomorpha; species Halyomorpha halys. The sequence continues at coordinate 733,396 of NW_027112088.1, read as the reverse complement.
ATAAATTATAAAAAAAAATTGTATTTAAAATTACAGAAATTGGAGAATAGATTGCATGGCCGCCCACTTTGGGAATTTTATATTTTCAATATGGTTTGACATTTTTTGAAATGTATGTATCGTAATTAAATGATTAATAATTTATTGAAAAAATATGTTTTCACATGCAGAGAATTTGTAAAATAATATTACATGGCAATATATTTCCAATTGTAAGTATTAATGATAATATGTAAAAAGAAAGAAACTTGTAAATGACAGTTCTAAATTTTGGTGTAAATTTAGTGACAACATAGACACTGAATAAAAATTTTTAAAAACAGGTAAAAATTTAAAATGACTGCACATCTACCTTGTTCTAAGCCATGACTCTAGGTGGTTCCCGAAACCATAATAGAATTTGTCAATTAAGTTTAATTATACATTTTAGAGTACAGAGTTTATTCAAGTATTTTAATAAAGAGAGTATAACACATTAATAATTTATAATAAAAAGTGAAATTCATTTTAATGAAAATATTTATATTTTAGGTTAAATTGGATAAATTAATTGTTTTTTAAAAAATATTTCATATTAATTGGAGGCGCGGTAGCACTGTAGTAAGGCAAGAGGCTTCTGACTCCAAGGACCCGAGTATGTATCCGTCTGGGCAGAAAATAATTTTCTGTTAGTCTGTGAGTCGACTCCTGTAGGATCTGAAGCGCTCCTGGGGTCCACCCATCCTAATAAATTTGGTTCCCTTAATTGGGTAAAAAATCTGGTTGAGCGTGATTCTGACCAAATCACCTTCTAGCACACCCGTTGGTCTTTTTTTTTTTCACCAATCCTTAAATGTACATATGATAAAAAACGTAAATACAAAACTTTTTTCCCAAACATTCCTAATACCATCGCACATACTATCAAGGGATCTAAACTTGGGCAGTGTATGCAAGCTACTAATACACAGTGTAGAGAGGAAATAACGCAGGCTGCAAAAAGAGTACAGTGTACACATCTATATATCTATGGATTAAAACAGCTGTGTACGTATCCTGTAATCATGTTACGGATTTTTGTATTGTGGGTACTGTAGAGCTACTGCCCCGTGTTGCTAAGTTATATCTATCAAACAGGAGGATTAAGTATTGGCTGTAAAACTTCTGTTCTTGTACATTTCATTTATGAAAATTCATGATTAAACCTTTTATAATTTTAACAACGATTTTTAAATTGGAGGGGGTATAAATAAATAAGAATATGAAGATTAAATAAATAAATATTGTATCGAAAAAGATGGAGGAGGGGATGATTAAAACCGTCTTTAAGATGAGACTTCCTACTTGAAATTTATTAAGATTGACGCACATGCAATGGCGGTAACAGTTTTAATGTCGAAAAAAAAATTAAATATTTTTTTAATATTGTATTTTTTTTTTTAGGCTTTTGGTTGATGTCCTCTATCTTCATAAATGGGCAAAACATAGACGTGGAGTTCGAGGATCATCGTGAGGCGATCTGAGACTTTGGTGCCAAATATATAAAAAAATAAAATAATGTTAATAATAATCAACTGGAATAATAATAATATATATAATAATAATCATGTATTGATAGAGTTACTATTTGTATATTTTTATTTTAGGAGGTGCATGCACTTATCGCAGTTCTGGATACAAGAACACACTTTAGGATAGACTAAAATGGTGATAAAGTCCCTCATGAAAGAAGATTGGAATAAAACAGTGATCATTCCCCTTTTAAACACTTATTTTTTTTCCCCCTCCCTTGCCATTTCTGGCATAGGGGGTGCGGGAGCAGTGGGGTTGTGCGCTGGGGAATGCGCATGCCACTGCTCCCAAAGATCACCAATTCCTTTTTTTTTTTTCTTTATTGTTTTATTAAATTTTTTACTGTGGTGCAGCCCAACACTAGGTTTAACACCTTACTGATGGAGCTGCACCTTGTCCACTGCATCCGTTCTGTAGGTCCCCCTGGTGCACATTCGTCTGGGTGCCTCCTGCAGTTACCAGGCTGGTCTAGCCCTCCTGGTCTCGGTCTGGGTCAGCTTCCTCCCCTTTTAAACACTTATCACCTGCCTTTCAAGCCAGAGAATTCAGTGTGGACCCACAGTTTGAAACTTATGCCATATTTATTGCTTCATTGTAAGTGCAGCTTCCAGTTTATTATATTATACATGTTGTTATTATATTAGTTTTATTATATTATACATGTCGAAATTTTAAGATTTACTTTATTTTTATTTCCAATATGATTAATACACTATATATTTCCATCTTTACCAGGAGGAAAGCTTTTACATGCTTCAGCTTAAAGGATCAGCAAAATTTATTATGAAAAATATTTCATCTTCTATCTGAAATGTTATATATAATGCATTCAGGAATGTTAAGCATCAACTGTTAAAGAGAGCCCTCTTTAAAATCTACTGTAATCATAGTTTATGATATGAAGAGTTGCTGTTTGTATTGATTTTTAATTTTAGTTTCAATTATTGTCTTTTTTTGTAAATAAAATATATTATTTCAAATTATTGGTTTGATCTTCCTCAAAAAGTATGTATTAAAACTAAAATATTATAAATGAATCGCCCTATTTTTAAATTTGTAATTTTTATTTATTTTAGTGAGGTACCTCAGTAAGTAAATAGTCAACTTTCTTCAAATCTCTGCTAGCAAAAGTTTTTTCTTTACAAGTAAATTTTTTGATTCGTCAGAACTAGAATTATAATTTGACATTTACTTTATGGATCTGCTCATCCATAAAATAAGTAGCTGAGTTGTTGTAGTGTTACATCAGGTGATTGTAGCACATGTATTGTAGCAAGAATATTAGTAACAATTGTTAATAATAAAAATAAAGCTCATAATGTTTAATAGAGATTTAATTTAACCATTACTTTTCTAACTCCATTTCTTCTTTGTTTAGAAACAATAGGCTTATAATTCACGTAGGACATGCTAGTGATTCTTTTGTCTGACAACAAGACAGTCGATCTCAAATTAAACAATTTTCTGTCAAATCTGACAACGTACTTTTGTGTATACCTCTAATTACTCCTTATAAATAAGCTTTAATTTTGTAAAAACCTTTCGAGAGAAACTTTTTGACTAAACCTGAAAAATTATATTGTATGATGCCGGGTTATTGTGTTAAAATGTCGAAAGTGATGGAAATATTTTCATAACTGATCTGAAGAGACTGAAAATTTTAATTATTAAGTTTTGTTTTATTGATTATATGTCAGCTAGAAGATGAATCAACATCAATTTCAGTTTCTAAAAACTTAAAACAAGTTTTATTAGTTTAACAATAAAGTAACAGTAAAAATAAAGTAATAATAAACTCCTATACAAAAAAGGTTCAATTTTTATCTCTATGTAATCATATTTCATCAATTTTTAAAACAAATTCTTAAAATATAAGGGAACCGCACAACAATCTCAATACTAATACATTAATAATAAATGGAATATGGTCAGGGTGCGGTAAAAAAAAAACTCAAGTAGAAATAACTATTTTTATTTGAGCCAATGTTTTGCCCTACATTGTATGGCTTTGTCAGGGCTAAAAAAGATACAAATACTTAAAAAGTAAAAATATGAAATTTCATAAAATGAAGTGATTTACTTTTCTTGCTTCCATTTACTTTTCTACTTATGTCAAGTGTTTGTATCTTTTTTGGTCCTAACGAAGCCCTGCAACGTGGGGCAAAACATTGGCTCAAATAAAAATAGTTATTTCTATTTGAGTTTTTTTTTACCGCACCCTGACCATATTCCACTTATCAGTGATCTTCCACTAATACATTACATTTTTAATTAGTGATAATTTCAAAATGAGCGTGTAACTATATTTATTATTTATTGTTGCATTGTTAAAAATTGTAGAGAACCCTGATGACAGAGCAGGATTCTGAAACATTGGTGTTTAATTAGAAAAAAGTACTTATCACTTTAAATTTATATTTTGATGTATGGCAAACAAATACAGAAAATAATTAACAGCTTTTACATTTCCAAGAAAATTACATTATCTGTTAATATCATAAATTTTTATATTTGATCTTGAGAGACTTTTATTGTTGAAATTGTTTCAAATTTCCTTAGTTCCATCATAAAATTTCTTTTCTACCTTTCTTAGCCATGGTAAAAACATATTATCACTAAAAAATCAGATCTCCATGTTCTGATATTGAATGGCTTGATGATATAGCCTATTTAATTTAATATTTGTTTTTAACTTGCTTTTCCATGCGTAAACTCCTCAATCTTTACAACAGATAAGACTTTCATTTAAGCCCAACACTAACAATTACAATCATTTTAAAAAACCTTGTGCTCATTTTTATTTATTTCTTCATTTAGAGCTAGGTTTAATGGTGCATATTTTCTTAGAAAAAACTTTAAAAAGACTAACTCTCTTAATCTAAGTAAATAGATCTTATTTTTCATAATAAAATTAATTTAGAATATTATTATATATATAAATAGAGAATTAAATTCTTATATTATTTGGAATTCTAATAGAGCCTTTAGAGAAATGAAACTAAATTATTCTTATTCTTATACCTCTTACTATGTAATGACACTTTATTTTGGCTTGAAAAGTTTCTAACAAAATTGAAAAAATTAAGTTTTCCCTAAGAAATCACTCACAACAAACCTGTTTAGCTTCCAAATAAATTAAGGAACTAGTGAAAGTTTGATATATTGAGAAAATTTGTAATAGGAAATTGTAACTGGAGTTCTGTTTCACAAAATTATTGTCATAGCAGTTAGAACCTTGGTAAAAAATAATATTTGTATTATTTGAAATGAGTAGTATATGTTTGAACTTGATCAAAATAGTTTTATTAGAGAAAAGGTATATTCATCTCTAAAATAAATAAATAACAATACTTTATATATTTATATTTCACTACTTTCTGCAGTTTATTAAATTAATAAGAGAGAGTGAAGAAATGTACTATCATTGAAGCATATTAATCTATAACTAATTAGGAATGCATATAAATAAATGAGATGGAAAATTATGCACAATTTTAACCCTACTAATCATTACAACAAAACAACAGTAAATTGACAATAGAGAATTAAATAAAAATAATAGTTTAAGTAGCTGCCTACAGAGAGCAGCACAAATCAAAAAAGGTACAAAAATTTAGTTCTATTTAATGCCGCAAGAGGCCAGCACCAAACAGACATTCCCGAACCAAATTTTAGCAGGAAAAATTTTATTTAGTAATAGGATAGTAGAAACCCAATGGAGCTTAAAAAATAGGACTGATGTAGTTCTACTTTCTGCCACAAGATAGTAGCACTATCGGATCCAGGGAACAAACCGCTTTGATTAACTCCTACTAGTTCCTATTATCCTAATACTAAGTAAAATTTTTCCTCATAGAATTTGCTTCAGAATGGCTGGATGGTGCTGGCCTCTTGTGGCACTTATTAGAACTATCATTTCCTATCTTTCTTGATTTGTGCTGCTACCTTTAGGGAGTTAGTTAAACTATTAATTTTATATTCCTTAAGCTCAATTGTTAATTAATTTCTGTTTTGTTGATTGGATTTAAAATGATGCGTAGCTTCTTAATTATATTTTTTATTTATTTATGTTCTTAATTAATTAATATTTTGCAATTTTATTCATTCACATCAGTTTATCCTCTTATTAACTAAGAATGAAAATAGTGAAATGTAAAACAATAAAATATTTTCATTTAAAAAATATTATTATTTGACATAGGTTAAGATAGATAAAATAACTCCACTATAATATGACAGTTGAAATAATCTAAATCTAATGGACATTTTAAATGATATGAAAATTCACTTCTTATTTAGCTACTGCAGTATAAATTAATTTTTATATGAAAAATGGTTGACCATTTAGACAGATTAACACAGGTTTTTAAGAGCTTAATTGTTTTAGAAACTAAGTGATATAAATCTAAATTCAACTTAAAGCTGTTATCAAGCATAAGATTAACCAAATACAAAATGATAATAATATTTTCACTGCTTTTGATATTTTACATTATAAGTTATATTTTAATAATAAATAAATCAGTCCTGCAACAGCATGTAAAGGATCTATGAGAAAACTAGTGGTAAAAGTGTTTTATTCTTCTTATTATATTCTCGGGAGTGTGGTCAACTATATGCTAGTTACTTTTTTTTTCTTTTTTTTTTTTTCATACCCTCCTGTAATGATTTTAGTGGGTATTTGGTACGTACATATAGGAGGTATGCTATATGTATAGCTGGGTGTTAAGGATAGCTTGGATTGCCTTTTGGTATTATAAGGTTAGGTGAGGGGTCCAATGAAGGATGTAACTTGGTTGGCTTACGCTAGTGGATTATTGGAACGGCGAGGGGCCGTTCCGGTGGTTGAATGGTGAAAATTTAGACCTCAGACTTGAAGAGTCTAAGGTCTTCCATCGTTGAGGACGTCGACTAAGGGAACCGTGCTCTGCCACCTCCCAAGTCGTGACAACAGTTACTTGATATATCATTTCAATTTACTCAGACAGGTACTTATTTTTTTAATGAGCAGGGGTCTATAAAATTATTGTTAAACTACAGTTGTATTTCTGGCAAAGCACAAAATTGATTTGTGTAAATAAGACTTTGAAGTTGAATGATTTGAACAGGGGTTTCTTTACTCATTAAGACATCTCACTGCAATAAATAAATCTTTTATTTATTTTAATAATTTTAAGAATATAAGTTGTTTTTTAATTGGATCACATCATTAAATTAGATGTAAACAGTTGTAGGAAGATGGTCTGGATGAGGTGTCAAGAACGGTAAAAAATTAGTAAAACCTATTTATTACTCAGCAACGTTCCACCCCAATTTAAAGGGCTTCATCATTGGTTACTAATAAACAGTTTGTTTTAAAAATTGTTTACCTTTCTTGACCCCTCACCCAGATCATCTTCCTGCACTTAATTGCAACTAGATTTCATTATTTTTATATTGATAGTTTTAATTACCCAAAACATTATTTATCTAGATTTGATTTATAATATAATGTATTTTTTGAAGGCTTCATTCTAAGTACTCCCATCACTTGAGTGGCTGGTTAAGTTAAACTACATGTAATTAAAAAAAAAAAATTAAATAACGGAAATAAAATGCCTTTAAATAACAAATAATAATATAGAATAAGGTTTTTATACATGTATGTACTCACTAGGTAAAATAATCTTACAAAAAGAGATATTTCTCCCCTTATAAATTTAAATTAGTAGTATACTTATAATACTACATTTAACTCATCTAAGGGTAGGTACACAAATCCTTATTATATGCAACTAAATGAAGAGGATACCGCTACAAGGTTTTTTCTGGAGTATGAATTTGAGTGTGTAGAAATGCATATACAATGCCACGGCTATGAAGCTGAACAGGATTCAAGGTGGATAGGAGAATAAATTAACAAAGTGTAAAGACTCAAGGAAATGTTATTTTATTTCTTAAATTTATACCCAAATTAAAAATGTTTTTTGTTTTACAAAAGTTTGTACATAACGTTTGTGCCTTCCAGTTGTTTTTGTAGACTTAGTACAGTACAAAAATTATCCTAGTGGTTGAAGAGCTCAAATTGTGGTAAAAACTAATACTAAATATAATTTTGAATTAGCATAATACAAAACATAAAATTTACAAATTATTAAGGATTGAATTTGTTTCAAAGTACATTCGAACTGACCGGAAACACAATAATATTCATTTTTTAATGATTATTGGTAACTACCTCTACTTTGGAGCAGACAGCAATATATCAACCTTTTAGGATTGTTAATTCAATGTATAAAATTAAAATATATCCATGAAATGACTAGCTTAATGCGTGATACACAATTTTCCATGACTTCTTACGTTCGCAGGTAACTATCGAATAAAAAGAAGAAGAAACTAATAAGTACACAGATTATAGAATTTGTTGGTAGCTTCAACAACAAGATAAGTTATATTATTTTACAATATCAAATAGCAAAAGCTTTTTGGTTTTTATTATTTTGCATAACAAAAGTGTATTTAGATTTAAGAACTAAAATTTTTTAAAAATAATAAAATTAAAGGTCTATAAAATTAAAAAAAATGTTATTACATTAAAAAACTATAACACAACTTCCTAACTCACTGAAGTAATCATTTTTTAAAAGGTAAACCAAAGTGACAAATTTTGAAAGTCAATTGGAAACAACTACATTAAATGATTAAATATAAATCATAAAGTAAGTAATGTACTCAATGGTTTAAGATGAAAGAACAGGCATAGCGAAACAAGTTGGATAATAGTGGTTTCGAGAACTGTTTAGCAATCGCCAAAGCCTTTATTTAAGACAATTTTTACATAATTATACCAGAATGATTAAATAATAAAACTTCAAAATAAAATTATGAATTCCTGATTTTAAAATTTCAGATATGATACACTTAAAACTGTTGGTGCCTTCAAATTTGAACAATCTAAATTTATAATCAAACATTTTCAACATACAATTTATTTTCTCTTTTGGAGAATTTCTAAAACTATATTTCTAAGCTTAAGATATTTCACATAAGCTACAGTTATTAACACCACCATATTTTCTTATACCATTCATCTATAGATATTAATCACTTCAGATTTCATCCAATCCTCTCTTATATGTCTAAAATACAGATGAGAAGGTGTTCCTATTCTTAAAAAGCAATATATCTTAAAATATAAAAATATAAAATTTAAAAAAATAGTATTGAAACTTCCTTGAAATAAACCCTTTTTTACTATCATTAATCACTTCAACATTATGATTGTTTTCAAAGGGTTTGGAAGAAAGCTTCTTAAAATTGTTGATCAATTTTAATATTTGGTAATAATGTGGTCTGATATTAAATTGCTGATGTCGAATTCAATCAACGTTCATTCCACTATCTAGGAAATCCTTGACTAGTTGTCCAACTTTCACAGGAAACAACCTAAATGATACAGATATTTAGTTACAATTTAAGCTAGAGAAATTATTAATGAAAGTTAATATAATTTGATGGTTACTATTATTTAATAGGCTATAATGTTAATTATATTTCTGTATAGCTTAAAGAGTTTACTTTAGAACATGCTATTGAATAAGGAAATGTATAATGTAAAATATATAAATGATTGACCATATTTTTCAAAATATGTGTGGTGCAGTTAAAAGAAAAAAAAAATAGTTAACAACTATTTATTTGCCGACTTTTTGCCCCACTTGGTAAGGCTAAACAAGATATCTCATTCATATATAAAAAGATATCTCATTCTTATGTAAAAAGATATGTTATTGATATGTATTTTTTTTTTTAGTCCTGATTAAGCCCAGAAAAATGGGGCGAAACATCAGTAAATAAATAGTTGTTATTTATGTTTTGTTCCTTTTGACCACAACCATCTCCTTCATAAACAAGGTAATATATAAGTTTTTGATTCCTTAAAAACCTGTCCAACTATATAGTTACACATATCTTTCTTGATTCTAGATTGAAACATAAGAAGTTTTAGGTAAGTATTAGAGAATGAAGAGGATAGCCAAAACTTTGACATGTGAATAATTAATGGTAAACAAGAAAGATCCTTAAAGTTAGGAAAGTGTGAAGTAGCAACACTGAATAAAGTTCATGTGGTCAGTTTTACCAAAAGCTGATTGATCTGTAATAGATTCCAGTGTTAGGGTATTCGAATTATAATAGTGACAGTTCATATTATAAAAAAACATTAATGGATGATAACAAAAATAAATATATTGACAAAGTAACAATACAGATAAATGATTTTCTGGAAGATTATTGATTGACCGTGTGTATAGAAGAATGGAATATGGTCCGGGTGCGGTAAAAAAAAAACAACTCAAATAGTAGAATTATACTATTTTATTGAGCCAACGTTTCGCCCCACGTTGCAGGGCTTCGTCAGGGCTGTTTTGATGGCAGTCAAAAACAAAGTCATTAAAAAAAATGATAAAATCATAAAAATGATTTTATTTTTACTTTTACATATAACATAAAATATGCTTATAATATAATAGGATGCTTATAATATTCATTTAGAATCTGTAAATGTGTATACAAAATATAATTTGATCTACCTGTTGGACATTACTTAAATTTTTATTTTATTATTATCAGAAGATACCTTATGATTTATGATCTGTAAGAGGATTTATTTTTATTTGTTTCCTATATATTTATATAACTTTTTTACATTTAATACAAAACATTATTGGAAGTCTATAGTATTCATTAAAATGTTGTACTTGCATAAAAATTATTTTATATTTTCTTTTTTTAATTATTATTGTCTCATACCCCCTAAATTATTAATTATTATTAGAGATATTCTATGATTTTATTTTATACATTTCTGTATTATACCCCAAGGCATTAAATACCATTTTCAATGCCTGTTATTATATTATTTTAAAGGTACTTATCACAGCAAAAAATAGTCATTAATATTATACAAGAGTACTTACTGCAGTAACACTTCATTTATTGTCGTATTTTTTAATCTTACATCATAGACTTTACTTGGATTATAATGAAACTTTAAGATTGTGGATCTTCAAGTAAAGAGGGCCCAATTACTGGTCAGGATAGTAATAGGACTGTTTTATGTTTTGTTGTTTTAATTTTATTGTTTATAAATAATTTAAATATGGTTGGAAAAATTGCATTTAAACAAATTTAATTTTTCCTAAATCAATCATTAATTTTTACAACAGATTGGTTTTTGCAGCCTTCATATTATCTTAAAAATTATTCCTCAAAACTATTTCAGACATTATTTTCTTACCTTAACAAATCCCCCAATACCAAGAAGAAGGAAGGGATCGTAAAAGTGGTCTTATTTTGTCTCATAGAAGTGACAATTACTTCAGCTACTGATTCAGGGTTCAATAAAGCAAGAGTTTTTCCCAACCTAAAAGATAAAACATATATCATTTCATTTATGTTAAATAATACTCAGTTTATCATTATTTTTTTTTTTTAATCAAGAATGAAAAATCTCATTTACTAAATTATGGCAATACTATTATGAAATCTCAGAGAATAACACAGTAAAAAAGATAAGTAAAGCAGGATTCCGATTAAGTTAATTTTGAAGGATTTATTTTTCAAGTTATTTTATAAATTATAAATAAAAATTTTTTCTACTGTAAAATCAATTAATATATCCAAAAATTTAGAAAATAGCATTCCAACTATTTAGTTTCTAAAAGCCAATGCATTTTATTTAAAAAAATATTTTCAAACTTTATACAAGAATCATTGTTGAAGCCATTTACTTGGCCAAAATTTATTAGGGGGGGTGGCTAACTATTGAAAACAAGTATATAATAAAACCAAATGAAAGTATATAATAAAACCAAAATGTTTAGAAATAAGAAGTAAAATAAAAAGGCCTTTAAACTAATACAAAACTAAAAAAAAAAAAATAATAATAATAATAAGAGGAATAAACAAATTAACATAATT
>NW_027112088.1:684708-721832 GCF_000696795.3 Halyomorpha halys | reverse complement strand
TTTATAACATAAAATAATGAGTGATGGTGACTCTGGTGGGTCAGATGAGAAGGTCCTGAAGAAAAGTATGTGTGCTATCCAATAGGTCTGAGGCTTGGATAAAGTTTATGGCTGCAGAAGTAAAAAATATGCTATTGCCACTCCTGTAATTTTCAAAAGTGGGCAAAGATTGCTGAACCCATGTCTACACTAACGCATTAATAAAGACTCAGTTTTTATTAAAGCTAAATTACCAAAATGATACTCACTAAACAAAGAAAATGTCGAGTAGTTGACTATCGTAATTACAATTAACAGTCGGAATTGATCACATACTTAACTGCCAAAATGCATTAAAAAATCAAAGTGGGCAAAGTACCACTAAACAAACACAAACAGTCTGGTTGTGGATTACAAAAACTTTTTTTTTATTTTATTTTTAATAAGAAGTATTTCTAAGATAGTTGCATAGACTGGGGTTAGTTCCTCTACTGGGAACATCCCAAAGCTAACAGTGTAACCGCAAAGTAACTCTTCTCTATGGTACAATCTACGTAATACATCAAACAAAATTTTAAAAAATATATTTTTGTTAGATGTGCCACTATTAAAGCAGTGATATGTTGAATTGTGATTTCATGGAGACATAAGTTTGAAGTGCCTTATATTATCGAAGAGGCTCCTTTAGATTATTAAACTAACCTCCTAGTTTTCTGAAATTTGGTTCCTCTCTTTGGGGGAGGTATACTTAACTTAGAAAGGATCCTCGCCTCAAACATTCGCTAATCGGTAACCAATAACACTAGATAGAATAGTATGACATCTGACATTAATAAGAATAAGAATTATAAATTTCGAATGGTGAGTTCCACATAATATTCTTTTTACCATCATCTGATAGAATGTCTTTTTTAAAAGAAAATTAGTTATAAGATGAATTAGAGGGTATTAGAAGACAATGAAAGATACATACTTTTCATTCACTTTAGGATTTTTGCATAACCCAGTGTTGACCATGTATGGACAAGCGACTGTGAAGTAAACTTCTGATGCAATTTTTTCTTCCCTGAATTCTTCCATAAGAGATTCCATCATCCCTAAAAAAAAAAAAAATAATACAAAAATAAATAAATACTGTGATTGATTAATGGATACTAACGATTGAGCAGTTTTATTATTGTATAATATATTAACTTGAACATGTTTCAACTAATACAACAATAATAAGCAAAATATTGAATATAAATAGTTTAGAATCATTAACATTCATGAGTAACTTTTATACCATAGGTATATATCTTTATACTATATTATTGAACTAAATATTAATATTGTACTCTAAGTACTGGTAACAGGATCAGATAAAGCAAATAAATATAAATATTATGATAAATGAAAAAAACAGTTTTTGAATTTTTAAAAAAAAAATGAATGTAGTCTTAATTCATTTAATTAGTAATGAGAAATTATTACCTCTTACAGCAAATTTAGAAGCACAGTATGGAACGAGATTTTTTAATCCAGAGATACCGGCAATAGAAGAGAGGGCAACTATGTGTCCATGGTTTTTTTCTATCATATTGGGGAGTACAGCTTCTAACAACTATAAACAATTTTAATCTTAGAATCATCGGATGTCATAATTTAAAATTTTTTTATCATATACTCATACCCAAAAGTGAGCAAAAACGTTGACTTCAAACATTTTTATAATTTCTTGAGGCTTATGGTCAAGAAGATGATGACATGGCATAATTCCTGCATTGTTTATAAGAACAGTAACATCTCCGACATCTTTCTTTATTTGCTCAATAGTCTGAAGAACTACTTCTCTTTTGGTCACATCACACCTAAAAGTAATGGTAAAATAAGTGACTAAAATACAATAGCATATAAATTTATAATTATGAGAGATAGTTGACCGTGGATGATAAGTTATTAACCCCTTTTTCAATTACCTATGTCTACATTTTATTTCCCGCTTCTCTCATCACTCAATTTTATTAATTCTATTTTGTAAAACTATTCATTGTATGTGTAAAATTAACTTATTTATACTTTCTTTTATATTTTTTATTTTTCTATACTTACTGTGGTTGTTATCTTGTTTTGTTTTTAGCCCTGAAGAAGGCTAGAAACTCTAGCCGAAACGTCGGCACATTAAAATAAGTTAGTCATACTTATTTGTGTTTCATTGACCGCACCCCCAACCATCTTCTCCTCATATATAAATTTAGTTTTTAAAAGTGATTTCATATATATTTTGTTTTGTTATACAGAAATAGATGCTAATGTTTAGTTTATATTTTTTGTTTCAAACTATTTTTTTTAAACTTTATTTGTAAATTCATTATTATTTTCCTTATGAGCTTCATTCTTAGGACTCTTTAGTCACTTTGGAGGAACTCTTACAAGCACTATGGAAAAATCATTTTCAAAATATGATTTATTTGAATAAGAATACTTTTAAAAGTGACCAAATGAACAAAAAAATTCTAGTGGGAAATGATCAAAAGTTTTCTAAAACACCGGCTGTTTTATATGTATATATTGTATCCTTCAATACTAAATTCTATATTGGTTTTTCCATCTTGAATCAAACCCTACAAATTCATTTTCAATTCAGATATAATTTTAATGACCAATATAAATTGATATGCAAATTTGAGGCATTTTTTATAAATTATAATATGGTTTACATAATCATAATATATCCTATAGAAGGTCTAAAGATATAGAACTGGAATTTTAAATAATGAGCAGTTTCTAAAGGCTAGATAGAAGAGGATGTTTTGGTTTACCATATTGTTTCATTAAAATATACTAGTTAAAAGTAGCTGAAAAATATTATTATTTCTTCATACTTGTAAGCATGAGCATTTTGGAAGCCTTTGCTCTGAATTAATTTGACAGTCTCCTCGTTTCCTTTCTCATTAATATCGAGGCAGACAACAATCGAACCCAGTTCAGCATATTTTATGGCAATTTCTCTTCCTATCCCATGCCCAGCACCAGTGACCTAGATTTGACAAATTAATAAGATCATGAGTAATTATACTTATTATAAAAATTAAAATTTATGATAAGACAATATTGTAATCATTATCATTTAAGTATGAAACCGGAAACATAATATATAAGAATTCAAGTTGAAATATTAGCATTATTAAAACATCATATAAATGATTTTTTTTTTTTTATATTGAGTTCTTTATAAAACCTCAAGATGTATATAAACTGATTATTAATTTACAAATTTAAACTGAAAATATTAATTTTATTAATGACTTAATTGGGGCAGAAATCCAATTAGTCTAGGTCAGAAGTAATGAACTGAAATGAAAAATATATCTATCCTACTATATGAACAATTTTTATTAGCACTCATCAGGCTACATTATGCTAAGTTTAACTAAATTAAATAAAACAATAATGATTATATACATAAAATAAGGAAATGAGATAAAATAATAAAACAAGTACATATTTATGCAAGCTTGCATGAATAGTTATTATTTACAATGTATAAGGAAGATTGATAATCGAGGAGATGGATATATAATTGATGTTTGAATGAAGTTAAGGATTAGGCAGAACTGGTTGACTTATCATATGAATTATCATGTAATAGATTTCTACCTTCACAATCAACATGGAATAGGTCAATAGCTTCAGAGAGTGCAAGTGCAAAGGCGCCAAACCCAATAAACAACCAATCAATGTCTTATTTTACATATATTAATACAAAAATGAAATTAATGTAAAATATTTAAAGATAGATAGTTTAAAAAAAATTAAATAGATAATTTATGAGAAAAAATAATCCCACTTACCAAAACAATCTCTCCCTTTACTGACTTCAAGGGCTTAGGAAATAATGTTTGAATAATTCCTTCAATTACAGTCATCATTATTTGAATAAAAAGAACCACAATGTCCGATGCTAATTTTGCATAGGAACATAATTTCGTCATCATATTTTCTTCTTGATTTCTGAAATTCAATCATTTGTTAATTGAAACATGAGTATGAATGCAATGCAACCATCAACAATAATGTGTTCTAATAAATAACTATTTATAAGAAAAATACGTTGACTTAATGAATGACCACTTAAAACAGTGCTTCAATTAACATAAATGAATAACAAAAATGTATAGAAAAACAATTTACTTTAATTATTGGTCGTAATAAAATATCATAATTTCTACAAGAACAGTAGGCAACCAAAATAAAAAATTATATCAGAGACCATGCATGTATTGATCATAAATTTTGTTTTTAATATTAAATGTTGTTCTTATTTGCCATGAGCAACATTTTAACAAGTAGTTATCTAATCAGCATTCATTGGAACAATTAGCCCAAGGCCTTCCAAGCTAAGCTTACAGCTTGATAACTAAGTAGAGAGGTAACTTTGCGGTTCACTTAAAATGGTCGGCTCTGTTATAGTCAGAAGGAAATTTCGTCCTAAGCCAACTATTTTACCATTAGTTTAGAAAAGTAATATTACGCAACAAAAAAAAAAATTTAATAATTTTTTTAATAATAAATCTAACATAAATTATCAAGAATATTTTCCGAAAATTAGTCATTAAGAAATGTTTTAACTCAAGGCTCAGAGTCGTATCTATAAATTGTATTTAGGAAAGACCCAAAAAATATATATTTATAAAAAATATACTATTAATAAAGCTCCATATTTGATTTAACTTCCAAATGTTTGGCCCTTTCGTGGTTAATATTGAACTTGGTCAATATATTGACAATCTCAGGGGTATATTGTAACGATAATATTGACACGTGCCGAATTATACCACATTAAATATATATTGCTTCAATAATAGGCTTAACCCACGGATACTTTTGTCTGTAAGAAACACGCCAAGTGCAGCCGGATCTATACATGTGACAGTTGCCGTAAATCTAAAAACCGATCCATACGTTCAAAATTTAATTTTAGTGAATATCATGCAATTGCCACTCAATCGAGACCTAATAGACATCTGTTCGTCGTTCGTAGTTGTAGTTTCCATATTTGACAAAATAAATTTACGAAACATTGATTTTTCGTATATTTGGGGAAAAAAATGTAATTAAGAATTGGCATTACTTTTTTTTCCCCGATCTTTTGAGTGAAACTATTTCCGTCATAAAAAAACTAAATAAAGATAAGGTTAATGGAAGGAAAGATAAATATCGGCAAAGAAGATGGTGAATGATAAAAATCCATAGAAATAGTACTAGATAACAAATAAATTCAATCTCTGTCCTCATATTTTTTCAGATAGTCGTTAATTTTATTACCCAGACAAGTAATGCCTTCATTAATGTATATTCGAGCTACGTTAAATAAAAAAATTACCACTATTTTTAATATTTGTAAACATATATTTACAAATGATTGGATTTTAAAACACAAAATATTGAAGAAGCGTTAACTGCTGATGCTAAAGATTGGAATTTTTTAAAA
Source organism: Halyomorpha halys (assembly GCF_000696795.3). NCBI lineage: Eukaryota > Metazoa > Arthropoda > Insecta > Hemiptera > Pentatomidae > Halyomorpha > Halyomorpha halys. Next base: position 716,380 of record NW_027112088.1, on the reverse strand, counting down.
ATTAATAACAAAAACACAAAGAGCACTAATATTTATCTGTTGGTAGACTTAAAGCAATACGAACTGAGCTCAAAAGTGTAAAAGCTCTACAAGTGCCTGCCACTTGCCCAAAATATTTTCGAATAATTCACGTTAGGTGATAAGTAGTCATTTGGAATAAGAATGAGAAACTGTGAACATTCCAAATTTAAACGAGAAATGCCTTTTTATCCTAAAGTGCAAGTTTCTTTTTATTATATTCTAATGATTTAAGTAATTTTGAAAGACAGAAAAGTAAAACCCATAAGAATTGAAAGAAAATAATTTTTATCGAAAAAGAATATTAGAAAATTGTTTATATTTTATTACACGAACTTTGAGGTTCTAGACTACTTACATCAATGGTAACAAACAATTAAATACACAAACGATGATAAATTAAATAAACAAACAATGATAAAAGCATGATTAAACATTATTACTTTATTAACCTACCAATAAAAATGCTTTCATGGCCAATAGTATCGGATTCTAGTTAGTTAACGTGCATAAGAACAAACCTTTGTTAATTTATATTCAATATCTGGGATTTAATTTTCGTGTTTCATCGAACTTTTAAAATATTGATTCTACTGTGCGTCTCTTAACATAGGTTCACAAACTAACCTACAAAATAGGTTTTATTGTGGAGTGAATTGTCTATTCCTGACATGGTCTGCACAAACACAAAGAATAGTTAAGAATTTTATGAGGGATAACGGTGGATGTAGTTCGTATTATTTCTCTTACGTTTACTATCTTCAATGAATGTTATGTATTTAGATAAAATTATCCTTGGTTACATTGCTAAATAATGCATATATTAAAAACAAAAATGAATGAGACTAAGTAAAATATAATTTATCAAAAATTGTTGAAAATTTGGAGGTTTTAAATAATTAGTACAAGTAGAGTACAAATAATTAGTGATTAGAATAATTAGTGCTGCTTGTGTCCATATCATTGATACACGTGACCCTTTTGAATATCGCCAAATGAGCAGCAACACCGGTCAAAAGCTGTGGGCTGCGAGAGAGAAAATGGCTTAATAGCCTGTTTCCTGTGGAGTAGGAAAAAAAATTGAATTGTCTTTTTATTATTGCAGATGATCTATTCATCCCTCTGTAGGGAAAAAATCCCTGTCGAAGTTGCAGGCAATTCATTTTCAAACGAAGGTTTGGGAATAGGTCACATCCGGCACTTTTCGGGTCCGATCGGATTATCGAGGATAGAATCTTCCCGTTAAAATGGTTTTCCGCGTTTTTAGGGGACCTAAGTAAAAAAATAGTTACCACTTGGAGTTCCTTACAGAACATAACAATGATTTCAGAAGTACTTGATTTAGGGCGAAAATTGGGCTACATTTTAACGAAAGCAAGACCAAGATTATGGTTTTGGGCAAAATACAACAGACCCATGGGCAGTTAGTATGAAATAGACCATATGTTTTTGAAACGGCCTTAAGCTTTTATTAGCTTAGCTCTGTGATTAACGGTTCCTCTGAACGAGGAAGAGAAGGTGAGAAGGAGCATTTCTGCAGAAAATAGAGCTTCCTTCTCAATTTCACCACTCATTACACTTAATCAGTAACGTTATGAGTTCTATGACCAAGTTTATGTTGCATAAAACTACGATAAGATGAGTAGTCACATACGGAGGAGAAACATGGACTCTCAACAATAAAAGTATCAATCTACTAGACAAGTGTGAAAGAGGGACTATGAGGAGAATCCCGTACGCTAGAATAGTCTTTGGAGATGAAGGAAGAACTTTGAAATGTTTCGGGTATACAAAGCAATTAGCATTTCCTCTCACATTAAAATACAAAGACTAAAATGACTAAGCCATATTTTGAGGATGAGCAAGGGTAGAATTGCAATTAAGTCATTGAAGAATGTACTGCATGGTGTTCGTCCACGTGGTATGCCGGAGGGTCGATTGAGAGATCGAATGGGGCAGGATCTTTGACAACTTAAATTTTCATGCAGGCGACATAGGAAGATGGTTGGTAGCTGTTGAGCAGCCAAGGAAAATGTTATGCGACAGTGGTGCCGATAGAAGAAGATTATTATTCGGGTGAACTGTACTCTGAACTGTTCCATCTCCGAACGCTAATCCGATTCAGGCCTTATTCAACATCTTCCAGCTAGCGCAAGTATGGTCTTCCTCTCAGGCGCTTCCACCAGGCATTCCGCACAAGGACGGCCCTGCGTAGCTATCTTTATGAGACCAACCTTTCAATATGGCCTAGCAACCTGAGCCAGGTCAGGATAACCAAACATTTGTCTCATCTCAGCATTCCTTCGGATTCTCCATAGGGAACTCTCGCAAACGAAGTCAAAGATTATGTTCAAGACCTTACATTTCCAGTATTTTAGGGATCATTCACTAGCTGCAGATAACGACCATGGCTCATACAATCCTACCAGACAACAGAACGTCTTGTAAACTAAGAATTTAGTTCAGCGTGCATATGTTCCCGGTAGTTATTCTTCCTTTTTTCTCAAAAGCCACGTTATTGTCTTCTCTTATCATGACTCCCAAAATATTCGTGAAATACTGAGAAATTAAAAATTTAAATTTATTTTCAGAAATTAAAAAAATTATGATCCTAATGGTCTTCATATACATCTCGTATTCTCATCGATTTGCATTGGCTGCACGTTCAAATTCCCCACCGCTCCTCACTGATCAGGCCATGATATCAACGTCGGCGAGGTGCTTAGTGGTTCCTCTCGAGTGTATCTGCACTCTACAGTATAGTATAGCTGCACTGTCAAGGGAAAAAGTGAAAAGTTTCATAGTTATAAGATTATCTTAACTCTGTCAATATTGCTATTCATAGTTATCTTAACCACGCGTGACAGCTTCTTTGGCCTGCTGCGCCACACCAAGACAATGAAGAGGATGACAACAATTACTACACACAGCCAAAGATTAATTTTTAATATCTTGATTTTTTTTTCTTTTTTTAGAGTGACAGTTTATTTGAGAATGACCCAAAAAGGGACAAAGGTCAGTATCATCTCGAAGTTGGGTGGTAAGTGAAAGTTATGTTATAGGCGCACCTTTTATTTTCCAGATTGATAGACCTTTATATTTATTGTTCTGTTGACACGTTATAAGCCTTAAAGCCTTTATCAATAAGAGTCTATTTAATGTCAAGAGAATTTTTCAAATCAGCTGTGTATATTAATATAGATTAAATATTATTTTGGAAATTTTTTTAACAATGAAATCCTTTACTTCAGCAATATCCTTGGTAAAAATAAAAATAAAGATATTTTGTTTTTATGAATGGATATTGCATATTTTTCTTCCTCTGCTTGTGGAATTCCTATATTTATTTGTTTACGTTCTAAAAATATTGGTTGAATTCCTAAGTATTATGAAACTGAAACTATGAATGTAAACAACTAAATTAGACAATTTTTCCCTTGACTTTCTATAGCATATTAAAAATTTCTTTTACGATTTTTTATAATCTTAAGGTTTTATTTTTGAAAAAATTAGTAAAATTAGTTAAAATTTAATGAGAACTTTCGGAAAAAGTAATTTTCTTTAGTATATCAATGAAGCCCGAAGAAATCCGCCATTGAATATAAACATAATACATCTGAATCTTCACTGAAAAAATAATTAAAACAATTGGCAACTAAATTTTCTTGAGTTGGTATTTTTTTTCCGGACCCATTTATGATAATCCAAACATTATTAGCGTTCAGGAGTTCACATGGTTCTTAAAGTGTAGAAATATTTGGTTCAGCTTATTAGCTGGCAAGTTTTATATTTCGAATAACCTTCGAGAATCGAGGAAAAGTAATCTTATGAGATTTATGATCTCAAGACAATGAAGTTATTTAAAGAAAGTAAAGTGGCACTTGTGACCATAAGATACGTTTTTAAATATCAAAATGTATAAGTAAGTATTTTCTCCTTTGATTGAATGAATTTTCAACTTCAAAGCAAAACAAAATTGAAGCAGATGAATGATAAGTAAAAATTAAAGCAATTAACATTTCGACAGAGGGGGTTCTCATGGAAAACCACTTAAAACACGACTTTTTTTTTCTTTTCTTTTAATTTAAGTAAGCATTATATAATATATAAAATGTAATATTTAGCTAAATAACGCTTTAAATTCCTGTTTTGTTATCATAACAACAAATTGCCGTCACCTGCGTACGCCAGTGAACCTATGTATGCACATTAATGCATTACGTTTTTTTAATCGAAGTACTGAATAAGGACTCTCGAAAGTTATTTTCACCACATTATCTATAAAACATTTAGACGTGAAATAATCCAATAATAATTATTGGAAGTGTGTAAAATGAAAGAATACATAAGTAAACGAATTTATATACTCCAAAAAATAAATAAGATAATAAATAAAAGTTCAAGAGATCGAGTTGGGAAAAAAGAGAGTCATTTCACCTCAATTCTTAAATAATTTAATGGCAAAAACTGAATAAAGTTTTTCTCAGACTATAAAAGAGACACAATAAATGTAAAAAAGAAAATAAAGTAATTATTGATTGTGATTATTGCATTCCTCCTCAAGTTTATTTTATCTGAGAAAAACACTAAAATGTTAGTCCTTTTTTCCATTAGAAGCTCCGTATCTTTAAAACTATCAACAACACTAAAAAAACTCAAGTTTAAATTTGAGTACAATACAATTAAAACAATTTTTAAATCATTATTTCAATTAAATTTTCTAAAATATGAGCTTCATGAGTTCATATTTCTCCAAATAATAGGAACAGTAGTTTCCATGATATTCGCCAAAATATTGACTTTTCGTTATTTTAAAACAAATGTTATTTTTTGAAAAAACTGAAACTCGAAAACTATTGAAAATTCTCTATTAGTGCACAGATTTTAGCAAATTTATTCAACTTTAGTTTTTTATTAGGCTTTTTAGTTTTTGCAAGTAATTTTCAAGACGTGAAGCTCTGTTTGAAAAATTAATTTTTTCTGACGTTTTGAAACAACTACCATTTTTGATTACCTCAAGTATGGCCGGCAGACTCATCAATTTTGAGCATTAACAACATATAGTTTTCATCAAAAGCAATAAAAAATTGGGGTGAAATAACTCTATTTTTCCCCTTGGGCTGTTGGATTAACAGATATGATAAACATGGGAGGGGCCACCCATAGTTCAGTGGTTAAGATATAGTCTAACCAGTTTGTGATGTCTATTGGCGGTGTCGGTTCGAATCCGGCCTGGGACGTTGACTTTTTTCATTGAGTGGCGGTACCACAAAATGAAGAACTTTGACCCCCAACCATGGTTAGGTCCGATATAGGACTGTAATGAAAATTGGCCGAAAAAAAAAAAAAAAAAAGTGGTCCGGGGTTTAAATCGATGTTAGCCATATTTATCTTAAGTGAACGGGCTAACATTTTAGCGTTATTACCACTTAAGTGATTTTTGTTTATTGTTTCTAAGATATTTCATGTTTCAAGGTTTGGAGCTCTGCTTTATGGGAAAAAAATTAAAAAGATAAAGAAAAATTAGTTGAGACTATTTATTGGTTAATATATAACAACAGTTGGTATTAATGGCCCAATTATGGGGTACCGGAGTGTGCAAATTAACAGACTCAAACACCAGCAAAGACTTTAAGATTTACTTATATTTTAAAATGAATTATTATCAACATTGAAACAAACTCTTACAAACTCGGAAAAAACTGAAGGCTATGCTACTTCATGTCTTGTGACTAATGAATGAAAAGTGTCTCGAGTCTTTTGGGATACATATAAATACAGAAAAGAAGATTAAGTAGAAAGTGCTAGAAGGCTAGAAGGGGAGGAATAGGACTATAAAAGTAGTGTAAGACGTGGAGACAGAGATAATCCACATAATTGGAAATTGGTAAAAAGGAGGAGGAGATTATAAGGAATGGGGTTTATATTCAATGAAATGCTCATCAGAAAGTAATGGGGAAGTAGGTATGGACCAGAAGGATGGATGAGATGTTGGTTCCGTGGGACTGAACATATATTACATATGTTTGTAAGACAACATAAAGTTGTAAGACAAATGCCGCTATCCGGTGAAATGAAAACTCGGAATGGTTTATAGATTGACAGGATGCCGACCTACAAGATTTGGAATGCACAAATGGATATCATTATACCATTATATGGTGAAGGTAATCTTTCTTATAAAAATAAATAATTCAGTCATAAACTAGTTTAGGCTTCCTTTTCGTAGGAAACGACAGGAGGGCATCTATGGTCGTCCACAAGCTCAGTACGTGCAAACATTATAATAAATAGCCAATGGACAAACATTATAAATAATTATAGTTGTCTTGTAATTTGTAGAGCACGTAGTCTTATTCTACACTACATTCGAAGTCTTAAAGCCTGGATTATACAGGATTACCGAGGACTAGTGAAGGAAAAGAATCACATAATTACACAAGAGAATTATGATTCAGATTCTTAATAAAGCAGATGAATGATAAGTAAAAATTAAAGCAATTAACATTTCGACAGAGGGGGTTCTCATGGAAAACCACTTAAAACACGACTTTTTTTTTTTTTTAAACTGTTTTATTTTTTAATAAATAATTAACAATTTTATCATATACAGAGATATTTAATTATTTAAATCAATTTTTTAATATTTGTAAGTTTGATTATGTTCATTTTGTTTATTCTTCTGTTTGTATATATTTTAAGAGAGTTTTTTTATTATTATTCATTTATTTAATTTATTTTATTTTATTTTAGTATATATGAGATCATTCATCACTATTACCTATTGTCCACAACTGTGTGGCAGATTGTAATATCTATAAATAAATACAAAATAGTAAAATTTAAAAAAAAAAAAAATTGCAAATGACTAGCAATGCGGGTGATATCTTAATCAATATAGACCTGTAAGCTTAATTTATGAAATAATGACTTTTCAATTTTTAAAGAATGTAAGGATCATTCTCTAAATTTGATGCTATCTAGTTAGCAAACTTTTTCAAAAATTAAAGTTTAGATTTTTTAAAAATTATTATTTCCTTCTCGTGGCAGTTCTTAAAAAATATTTATGCAGTGATTACGTTTAGTTAGCAGAGTTCAGTCTCAACCTTCCTATCATAAAAATTTTTCAACAAAAAACATCATTAAGTTCTAATGATAGACTCTCTGTTTAAAAATACTAGATTCATAACATTCTCACTTTTTCAGTATTTCACGCTTATAATGTTAATAAAATCCAACATGATTTTGAACATATTACACAAACAAACATTATGTTTTTTATTAGTATGTTAAGGAACTAACAGAAATTTTTGGTACAATTTTATTTGAGCGAGGTGAACTGATTTAATTAGGAAAAACACTCTAGTGACTTGATCTAGAAACAAAAAGATACTCATTACATAAACTGCTATTTCATTTTAATTTGGGTGGGAATTCAAAATACCATTCTTCTCTTTTTTAGGAAACATCCTATTTAAGAAGGTCAGTGACTGAAATAGAATCGAAATCGGAGAACGCCCCATAAACTATTTATTAGATTAAAATCGACAAATACTATTTTAGAGAATGGCATTATAGCATTGAAGCAAATTTTTATTTTTATTTACTGCAATCAATATTTTTTAATTTTAGACAATTATAATCATTAACAACAATTTTAACATTATAAACAATTAACTTTACACATCAAACAAAAATCTTCGAGAAAGATCAGGATGAAGGCTGATGAAAAAAAAAAGTCAAAATAGGTTCAGTATTAGTCAATGCATGACTGAATTGAAGTTTTTTCTCCTTATTTAAAAGATATTTTTAGTTTTCCCTGGAAACTACTTCACCTTTCATTGCTCCAATAAATCGAAATTTATTGTATTGGTGTTGGGTACCAAAGTGAATAAGTACGTGGTGTGAGTAGACACATCAGACATTATTTTTGATAATTAGTTCTCAACACTTACCATTGTTCATTATTAGTTTTAGTGAATTACTTAATAGGTGGTTTATGCATATAATGTATCCTAGAATACATGTTCATCCTTCACAACTTTACAATTTTTGAAATTTTGTTTTCATTTTCGCTAGATCAGTAGTATATATTTAGAGGAAGCTTTTAATTTCCTAACCTTCACCAGTCATCCTCCAGCGGAGCTAACTTCGAAATTTCTAATGGAATTTTTTCACGGATTCTGATAGAAAATAAAATTTTGAGACGAATTCATATCGAGCATATTTTTTGATCCTGAATCCGTAAATAGCCAAAAACCATATTAAAAAAAAAGCTTGTGATGATTTCCGTGCAATAATCGAACATAGGTAAAGAACAAAATAGTTATAAAATTCAATAGTGGTCATCATCATGGCAGCCATTTTGTCCCCAAGACAGATTCATACAGGAAATTATATTATAAAACGATTTTATCTTTTCATTTGTTGTATGTTCCGTATCATTTTCCCGCAAATCATCAACTCTAAAAAAATTGTTTTGGTTTTTTGTAACTTATGCCTTCCGGACGCTTCAGATCAAAAATATCTCGTGTATGAATTAAACATAAAAACTTATTTACAATCACATTTAGTAACAAAAATCAATTAAAAATTAGAAAATCGGGAATTAGTTAGATGCGCTGGAAAAAGGTTAGAAAATTAAGTACCTTCAAAAGATTACAGGCTACTGCAATCATTAAGCAAATTTCAAAAATTGTTGAGATAAGGAGAACATGCACACTGAGATGCATGTATGTATAATGAAGTAAATTCATAATATCTCTATGTATTTATTTCACTTTAAAAATATATATTTAAGATAAAATTGTATAGTTAAAACTTATCTTATTACTTTATAAAGAAACCGTACTTATTAATAAAAATTAATATTTTTATTTAAGTATAAAAAGAGGATATTAATCTATGTTATATTAAATGAGGCGAATATGGACTGCACCTCCAACGGTCAGTGAAGATCACAAATAAGTTAAACTTATTTTATTAGTGCCAACGTTACGGCCAGAATTCCATGCCTACATAAGGGCAACGAACAACCATAATGAATAAAATGAAATAGAGACAAAAAAGAAAATATGAACATAACAGATAATACAGATAAGTAGTAATGAAAGAAAATTTTTAATATGTATTATAAGAATATAAAGGCAGTTTGAGAATAAGTAACATTAAAATTATGAAAGAGGGAAGAAAAAATACATTCATATGAAAATATTATATAAATAATATAATTAATAAAATAAGTTTTACTGCATCGTGATGTTCTATTAAAATTATCGCTAGCTCTTTTTTTTTTTTTTTTCAAAAGTAGACTTGCACAAAAAAAAAAGAAGAGAAAGCTCAACAGTTAATGAACTAACACTTAATAATTTATTACACCATTAATAAATAATTTATGTATTCAATTATAATTATTCGAATGATTGATGAAATTCTATGTGTTTATTAGACAATTGCCTAAGACTGGACAAGAATCTTATTCTTGGTACGTCCGCTAACAAATATTAATTCTCTTAAAAACTATACAAAGAAAAATAATAAATAAGACAACGAAGTATGTCTGATTCCAACTTACCCCTGAGCCATGACGTATACGTTCAGAGTGACTGCTCGCTCCTGACTGACGGTTAGCCTTCCCCTCTACTGTTATTGAAGTGAACATTAAGTAGTTCTGTACACAAGGTTATTATGTCGAAGTTGTGTATCAGCTTGATTCGTCTATTTAAGGAGCATTCACAAATCATTACCAAGCAAACAACAAAACAATTTTTCGAAAATATGTTTTTATTTTTTTGGCCCTTTCCTGATATGTTTACTCATTGAATAGACATTCCATGCTATTTGGCATCCAGCCTTTTTTTTCTCTTATTAAGTTCATTCAACTGTATATAAAAAGTGAATAAACAATTATTTACGATCGGTTGGTTGGATTAGTGCATGGCTTCGACAGGTGTGAAGGTCAAAGCTTCAACTAAAGCTCCTCAAGTACTTAATCAGCTCATTGACGTCCAAACTAAACCAGTTTCTCTAATTTATACTTAATACTTTATTTCTGTTTTCTTGGATTATCCCTCATGTACATGTTCAATTTGCAGCCGGAAAAGGCGGGAATGCTTTAGCTGCAGTTAAACTTTATATTTATGTAAAAATAAATAAATAAAATGAAGATATTTATACATTTAAATGGAGTAAATAACCTTCAGTATTTTGGGCTATTCAATGATAAAAACTGGACATGAACATAAGATAAGCCGTCACACTTCACGAGATAATTATGATTACTACTCTACGGTACTTGAAATAATTAAAATTCCCTCAAGCTATATCATACACTTTATTTGCGAACAGATAATAGTGTGAATTATTGGAAGCGCATACGGGTGTCAGTTCGCGCGTTTAGTTCAAAAACCAATGTTATTGTGTTCATGGGCCTTATATACTTTAGTAAATGGCAGGAATGATAATTTGTTGATTCTGTTAAACAACCGCAACTAAGCCGTACTGTTATCATCAAAATTAATTTTAATGACAAAATAATAATTTAATTAATTGCTCAATACATTAACCTAAAATGCTCGCAATGTTCTTGATGACTAGTTTTAACAGTAATTTAAACTTTTAATAATCTTTTAGACTGACTAGTTTTAACAGAAAATGCTGATATTCTTTACCGAAAACTTTATAGAAATTTCTCTTTTCAAATATCTCATAACTCCAGGTTGGACTTACACCACTTTTGCACTCAGGGGATCATTTGCTATATTCTTTGTTTCTTTGTTGTTGTATAGGTCTCCAACTACACAGTTTTTAAATTATGGGTTATTTCGAGTATCGATATTCTGACAAAAAAATATACATTGTTGAAAATATAGAGTTACAATTTATCTAACTAGGTCCCTTTTGTATCACAACAACTATCCATTCAGAAACACAAATATTTCAGGCAATTCGTATTTCGAACATTTATAAATACTTTTCTTTGTAGGAAGAGAAACCCATTCTGAGTAAAGATGAATTCAGGTAGAAACATGATTATAATATTTAAATGCAAGGAAAACAGGATATTTGCAATTGAAATATAAAATTACATCTAACCTAGGAACAAACAGACTCAAAATAAAAAGTTTACAGCTGATTTCCTGTATCAGGAAATTATCCATTTTATCAGGAAATTTGAAGTGGAAAGCGCTTGTATAATATTAGTAGGATTTATTGCACAAATAATATTGTATTGTATTGTATATATGAATTGTAGTTATGAGTTGAGAAGAAGACACAAAGTAAAAAAAAATTGTTGTCGTTTTATTTCTTGATTTTAGTGAACAGAAAAATTTTCAGCAAATATCAACTGGTATTGTTAACTGTAAATCATAAATGTTTTTAGTAATCATTAAATATTTCAGTAACAAATCTTTAATTTTTCCTGAATAAACTAAAGTTTTAACAACTACTTTTTTCATCATGACATAAAAGGCACTAGCCAACCAGTGGTATCAAAAATTTAATAATTTTGCAAAATATTGTGTTTATATAAGAGAAAAATTCCTCTCTCCGCACACATGGGTTTTATAAATGAACTACAGGGAGAGGTCTGTATAGAGAGGGTATTTGATGTTATCCACACCGTTCTGTAATCTAATCGGGAATCGCCCCTATTTTTAAATGAGGCGAGTAATATTTGATTATAAATACGTGTTTATTTGTACCACAAATATTGAAGTTCAGTTTTTGAAAAGATGGTGGACAATTGAAACTTATTTAATATAAAAGGATTCGTATTTCCTGTATTCTGCTTGGTAAACTATTGCATCAAATTTACAGTATGCGAATGCAAGGATGCATGGAAATATGGGGATCTGAACTCGATTATTAATGATTTATCACAATATTAAATTATGCATAAATATTTCAATAAATGGTGATTTAAAAAAATTAGAGGAGTAAATATACAATTTTATCCCTTTTATCGGGTTAAATTTAAAAAATGCATGTACTTTTTAATCCAATTTGGTTTTCTCCTTCCAGAAGAACAAGCGTCCTCTCCCTAAAGACTATAAGGTGGCAGGTACGAGAATAGACCAGTAGGCAGCATATTATATCTGGATGTCACCTTTGACAGACATCTGACACTAGCTCGCCACTGTAATGAGAATTTAAAGACCAAGTCTTACAGGATTAATCACCTGCTTCACCTAATCTTTCTCTCCGCCTCAAATTAATGATCTAAAAAAGTGTGCTGAGGCCCTGCTCTACGGAAGACCTATGCTGACCAACATAGCACCAACGGTTTCAGAGTATACTGAGACATATAGTGAGACATACCTCACTTCAAAGAGCATATACGGGCCACATACGACATTCGAACGACCGACGGTGACAGAATTTATATCGAGGAGTTAGAATTTTTTTATATCCTTCAGTAATGTACGAACCCATTATTTGATAGACTTACACCGACAGGACGGCCACAAAGGTGGCAGACACACACAGACTCAGACTCGACTGAGTACAAATAACTAAATTATTTGAATCAACATACCTAGTGAGCCCCATCACCAACAGACTAACACAAAATACAGACTACCCCTTACCAAATATTCAAATTTCCTAAGCCCCCTCTTAAAATGCATTACCAGAATGCAGAAATAGAGGCTACCTTCAACCCGTTTTTATCATGACTTTATCCCCACGCACCCATGAGGCTTAGAAGAAAAAAAAATTTTTTGAGCAGAGTTTTTTTAATTTTGAGGGTTCTTCCTGGTTGGACCCATACCGATTTTATCACATTCCGTCTACTACTTTCACTTATGCTTGTGGTAAACGTATTTTCCTCGGATCCTACATTTCGAAAACGGCTTCTCTGATTTGGCCAAAATTTAAAGAAAAGTTGGGTCACGGTCTATTTTAATTTTTAACAAATTTCATCAATTACTTATGCTTATTCATGCAAATCTCTGCTCATTGCTCGTCCTGTACATTTTATTCTTAAATTACAAAAGCGTTGACCCCGAAATATAGCTAACTACCTGTCCAATACAAATATAAAGAACAATGATAATTACAATGAAAAGAAACTTTTGACAAAACTAAATAAATAAAAAAGAAATAGGAAGGAATCTTAACTGACCTAGATTTCTAGTTTAAAAGGAAAAATATAAAGTTCCAAAAGTTTGTTTGTTTTTTCTATTTTCATTGTGAAATCAGCGGCTGAAAAAGCGGTGAATCCACCTTTAAAAAAAAAATGTTCGATATAAAGCAGCAATCAAGTTTAAAGTAAATCCGTTCACCACTAAGAGATAATCAAATTCAATCTTCATAGTCATTACGTTTACGACCCTGTAGATTGAAATTTCTAATTTACAAACAAAGCAATTTTAAAATGCATGTTCGCTTTTTTCTTGAATATTCATTATTATTGTAATTTGTTTTGTACTACTGAATAATAAACGTTTGAATCATGGATTGGACTAACGTTGTATGTTACTATTTTCAAACTGTGCCGGATAGGCCAAACGTTATTATAACATTTTCAGAAACATCATTGGATCATAATATATAACGTTATATTTATATAATAGTTTAATAAAAGTAATGAAATAAAAATATAACATATATATAATAAAAATATAATTTAAATTAAAAATAAGGAAACATTTATAATAAATTAATAATGCATTTAAAATCTGGAACAATTGTTTTGTACATCTTTTAAGCAAAAATATTAAATATAAAAAATTTGTGGTATGTCCTCCAATACAACTTACCTTACCGCTATGGCTGCTAAGAACATTAAAATAATTTCTTGCTGTATCTTCCTTTATATTGGTCTGATAAGAGTTTTTTTTATATTGTTTATCTTACTTAGTAATTTAACTGTTCTTCAAACGAACATCTGGAATATTCTGGAAGATTTAGAGTATAGATTTCGACTTTTTCGGAAAAAAAAAACAAAAGAGCTTAATAGTTTTAAGACATGGTAGTAATAATCAGAATTACTGAAAAAAACAGTATTTATTTAATTAAAATATTGTTTTTATATCATTAATATTTTTTTGTAAACACCATATTTTATTTTAAAACTTTCCTAACTTGATAAAGAATATTTATTGTCTACATTAAGCTGGTAAATTTACATTATTTTATTTGTTTTTATGCTCGTAAACGTCATCAGAATTTCTAAAATAAGTATTTCATTGATCAAAAATCAGCATTTTGATCATAAACATTTTTTTACATTATATTTTGTAACTTCGTTTAAACTATTTTATTTTAAAATTTTGTCGTATTATACATGGATTATTGATAATCGTAAATTGATTTTACTATAAGGGAGGCAACTATCTATGGGAGCCCGAGAATATAAAAAAATTGGATTTGTCAAAAGTTTATGAAATTAAAATTTTTGAGCATGGCTGACAGATATCCGAATGATTTGACATGGTATGGCCTAATTTTTCTTGAAGATTTTTGCCATATACGAAAGGTTAAATAAATTGAAGTAAAAGACTTGAATCTATTTTCATCAATATAGTTTGAGCCGTTTTGGTAACCGTCAAGAAAAAATAATTTTTTTGTCAATTGTGCTGTCGATATTTTCGATATTTTTATAAATATTAATATATTTATATTATGATGAAACATAAAACTGAATTTTTCACTCATTTTTACTTCCAGTTATTGTATATTGAATATTAATAATAATAATTTGATTAAAATCGGTCTTCAATATCAGCCGATTAATTCGGATTTTTTAAAAAATCTACCACTAAAGTTTCTTTTTCTAAATTCGTTTTCTAAAAAGATAACAAAGGAACTTTTGGTAAATTTTGTTATTATTATTGTTATGTATATAATTATTATTTTATATTATATATTATGAATTAGCATATATATTATCATTATGTATATTTTAAAGTTTATTTGTTATTATTTTAATTGAAAAAATTACTCATCTCATATCCTTACCAGTCGTTGAATGTAAATATAAGTTAGGAAAGGCTTTTGTAAATTAATTTAAGGAGGTAAGAGGAAGTCTTTTTTTTTTTTTCTTAGTATTAAAATACATTTTCGGAAATAATAATAGTAATATAGACTTATTATATACCACCAGAAAACAAAAAATTTTAGAAAATATAATATTTATCTTAGGAAGTCGTAGAACGTAATGGAGAATGACAAAAAAAGGCATTAAAAAAAGATCTGTTCTAATATTAATGACTGATCGTGTGCATGCATAATTTTTCCGTTCAATCTATTAATGTTGTCATGTCGACATAAGTTATTAAATGATTCTTTTTTTTATTTCATTTAGATAGTAGTTGGCAGATTACTAACTCCGCAAAATTATTCTTAGTATTTTAAATACTCATTCAATGGAATTGAATTGTTGGCTTTTGCAAGGACAAAAATGTTAAAATTTTAGAATGAGAAATCTTATTTTGGTTAATATTGGAGTTTGTCAGTCTGTCAACTATAAGGCTCATTGCTTAGTGACAGGGAAGTATCGTCACAACGAATAATATTATCTGTTCTGAAACGAGCGAGAATTAATTCCAACTCAAAGTAGGGTGGTAAGTATAAGTTGTGCGCGGGCGGTGCCAAATTTTTTATTCAGTTCTCTTTATCTTTAAATCTACCAAGCAAGTACAGAATAAGTACCTTTTTACAAAACCTTTTTATATTAGAGTAAATATCTTGAAATATTTGACCTGGTAGAACTCGTATCACTCAATATTAGGGTTTATACAAAAACCGACATTTTAGAAAACCGGTTTTCGAATAGTAATTTTTCCAGAAAATCGGTTTTAACCGGTTTCGAATTTTAATAAAAAAATGTTTGCTCGAATATTCTTTAATTCGAACAAAAAATTTTAACAGAAAATTTAGAGCGATTAAAAGCATTTTTTGACTGAAATGATTTACTGTTCAATTTTATTGATAGTAAAATTTTTTTATGCAATTTAGTAGAACAACGAAATAATAGTTGACCAGGATTGTTGTTTATGGATAATTTTCACATATAGCGATGTAAATATTTTTATAATAGTGAAACGAGTTATTCAGCAAAGGGTTCGAATAAATAAAAACAATATATTTTCATATTTTTATAATAACCATATTATTTTTTTTAAAAAACAATGTTATTAGATACAGATGGATACTTATTAAAAACAATTAGAAAATATATAACTGTGTATTATAATCAAAGCCGAAAGACAAGAGTAAATGAAGTTTATCCATACACACTTATTAAAATCAATTTTAGTTAAAGACAATTAAGCAAAGGACCGAGTATTTTTTATTCCAGGAAATTTTAATTCAAATTGAAATATTCTATTTATTTTTTTGTTTATTGAAATATGATTTCAGAAAACAGAGGACGTCTATCGATTTGCTATTTAGCCGTGTTCTTAGTTTATTCACAAAATTCCCCGAAATAGAAAATACCCTCTCACTTGCAACCGAATTGTTATTCATACATTGAAAACCGATATTTTCTACTAAAAAACCGGTTTTCGATTTTCATAATTTTCTCCAAAAAACCGGTTTTTAAAACCGGGTTTTAAAAACCGACAAACCCTACTCAATATCTTCTGAGAGACTATGATCTTAGGTATTTTTATTCCTATAGTTCAGCTTATAAATATTTTCAAATTTTCCTAACTACATTGAAACATGAGTCATATTTTGAGAATGGTTCAATATCTCAGAAACTATTTGACTTATTGATGTCTATTGGGGCTTAATTTGAAGCTAAATGCTAAGTACACCATAAGGTAGTTTATGATGAACAACTCCGATTATTCATGATATTAGCCAAAATAAATTCACAAAACTGTCATTTCGCGTCGTTTGTGGAAATATATTATAACAATATTACGGAAAAACTGTATGAATGTAATATAAACTGTATCTAGGGAAGTAGTTAATTTAAAAAGTTCTGTAAGGGCTCAATTTGAAGCTCATTAAATGCACCAAAAAGTAGTTTATGATTACATTTTTCCTAGGAATTATATTTTTCATTATATTAGCCAAAATGATTTTTTCTATTTAAAAAAAAATTATTGAAAAACTCGGGTATTTGAACATTAATGCCTCTATTGGAGCTGAATTGGAAGCTCAATAAATGATGTAATATATAATATTTCAGCTAATTAAAATATCTTAGGCACTATTAGCAATTTACTTACAAATAAGTGACGGAAATTTTTAAAAATTTGCATCTTTTGAAAAAACATTTTAAATACGGACTCCTCCGAGAGTGGTAAACTTTTTAGCACAGTGTTACTCACAATTCTTTTCTTAACAATACATTTATAAAAATTAATTTAGACTAACTTCTAGGCAGAGCCAAATTTTAAGCTATTTTTATTGAACTATACTTCCATTTTCAGAACCTCAGATGAAGGTATTTATCATTCTCCATCAACTAAAAACAATAACAGGGATTCCTTATGACTTGAATTTTTATCAAATGATGAATTGGCGAAGAAAAGGTATGGTCAGATAAGGGCAGATGGCTACATAAGTTTCTTAGATCCTTTATAAATAGATATGGAGCTTCAATTACTGAAATTGTTAGAATATTTCTCATTGTTAATTATTGTTGTTTTTGGCAAAAATTTCTTGTTTGGTTTGTCATAAATTGTTCAATGGACTCCACAAAGATTTGTGGGAACATTGCCAAAAGCTAAAAATAGGGAAAAAGTAACAATAATGGCGGATTAGAAGTTAAATGATCCTTCGCTTGTTGATAATGGCTTCGTTAGTAAGTTACGTTGGGCAAAACGATTCTTTGAAAATAATACTCATTGGTCAGTCTTTCAAACCAACCTTCGATATCAATCTGCCCTGACCTATCTGCGATTTGCTGTTTATACAGGTTGTCCCGTAAACTATGGGAAATATGTAAAGTTATTGTAAACAAGCGGAACAAAATAGTTCATGTAGGATTAGACCGATTGACCGATTCCGTGCAGAAATTTAAGTTTTTGTGTTTTTTTTTAGCGTTTTGTTCTTAATAGGAATTAATAAAATTCTATTTAAGATAGGTGATTCTAAATTCCTGCATAATAAATTAAACAATATTTCCTTTTTTAAAAAAAATAATTATTTGTCTTTGTCGAAACCATAGGTGGTCTTTCGAGTCGATAAATGATATCTTTTGAGAAGTCATCAATGATTTGTGATTTTCTTTTTATCAGCCTCTTAACGGAACTAAAGGTTTTCTACTCTTATGAAATCTCTGTTGCTTAACAAGATGTAAGTCAATATTAAATACGTTGAGTCGAATTTTGTAAAACAATGATGTGGTGTGAATTTCAACCTGCTCAAAGTTCTAGTGTTATCAGAAAAAAAATTAAATATTAATAAAATAAACTTTTTATTTACCTATATAAAATATGTAGGATGAGATACATATTATGTATTTTTTTTTTATCATCAAACTATTAAAATAATAATTAAAATATTTCAAACAAGTAGGATAGTATTATTTTTTTTCTTTAAAAGCATGCAAAAATGCAGATTTTCTCCAATTACAAAAGGAACGTTGTTTGTATGAATTCAAATAATTATTTGAACCATTATAACATTTTCTCACATTGTTATGGCTTCCAAAGTTTTTTGTCTTGATGATTGTGATTAATTTTAAATAATTAACGAGTTACGTCATACAGTGGATCCTTCCCCGAGATGAAAAGTCCTTTTCGAATTTGCTTATGGTGATAGTACAAGTTCCGAGAAGAAAAAAAGCAGTTATCTCACCCCAATTTTTTATTACTTTAATAAAAACTATGTACAATTACTAGTCAAAACTGATTAGTCTGCCAAGTATAGGAAGGGAGAATAAAAAATGGCGGCTGTTTCAAAACCTTAATTTTTCATTCGGAGCTCTATATTTTAAAAACTACCAACAACACTAGAAAATCTAAAAGAACATAATTAAAGAAGAGTAAATTTTCTGAAATATTAGCCCTAATAAAGCTATTTAGATCCAATAGTTCTCGAGATATAGCTTTTTAAAAAGCAACATTTCATAAAAATGTACTGAAATGTCAGTAGTTAGTTAATTTATTTTGAAATATCTATACCTCAGGAACCATGTGACCTATAGATGTCTATTAGCACTCAGATTAAAGCTAATTTAACGTACTATAAAATAGTTCATGACCTTTACCTTCGTAGGAAAAGTAGTTTTCATGATATTTGCTAAAGTAAATTGATTAATAGTTGTTCTATCTATCAACAATATATATCACATATATCACTTAATATACACATACATATATCACTTTTCAAAACATTTTAACCGAAATTAGACAGTTTACTTACAAATTTACTTGATATTTTTATGTTTGCCAATTTGAGGCTTGAAGGAAGAAGTATGAGCGATGTTACACATTTGTCAAATTATTGCAAATTCGCACAAACGAAAGCATTATGATTGGCTGGTATAGTTTGTCTTGAATTTATGGCTGAAAAGGTTGAGTGTCGGTGTCAGGACTAAAATAAAATACGGAGTGCACAGTCACTCACTTATGCTGCACTCACACGTTTGCGCTCAGTCAGTATTGTTTAGAACTGTCAACACATGAGTATTTTTGTGATCTCAGTGTTTTAATTTACTAAAGGATACCTCCAACCTTCGGATTCTGTATCCATTTATTCATTTTATATTACTTCTAACAATGAGAGATGGATAATTATTTTAAACCAACAATTGAAGGTACGTTAGAGAATGCAATATTGAAAATTCGGCATTTATGCCCTGTCAATCAATTTTAATACGGATACTCATATAATGAGCATTCAATTGTACATAAATAAACCGCGTTTAATCAACATTTAAACAACATTAATCAACAATCAAAATCGTTTTAGAGAAAATAAAAAAGAATGTTAAATATCAAGTGGCACTACCAGTCAGGCGATTTAACAAAAAAGTTGTTACATCCCAGGCATACACATGCTCAAATATGTTTTTACAGTTTTGTACCACAATTTGTTTTTTGAGTATGCCATTTTGCGAGACTTATTTGGACTCAGGGGACCTCTAAAGCTGTATTTTCTTCGAAATATTTCACGATCATAATATTCTATATTTAAGTAAGTGAAAGTAAAAAGTCATTTGCCAACAACGAAAGACTAATAAGGTAGGGTCAGGTGAAGGCAATCCAATGGCTACCCGGTCATCATAGGCAAGACCAGCGACTTGGACGTCTTCAGTTGAATTCGCTACTCAAGTCACCTCAGTATTATTATCATTTTATTTTTCTTTATAGAAGATATTGTGTTTATATTTAAACTCATTTTTTAGCTGGATTTTTATTATAGCACGTCTATAATTTTTTTTTCTCTATTTACATTTCTTCTTTTTTTACTTTCTTACAATTCGCTTGCCTGAAGATTATACTCCTTCCAAACAACTCAATAATGCTCAATTCGCAGTTCGTCTTGCGAAATTCTTTCAAATTCATCACGCCCTCTCTAATGTTCCCGAATCCAAATCTAAATCGAAAATAATCCCTACCAGAATCCAATAACCTCAACTATCTCCCAGTATCGCCAGGTGATCTCAACAACCATTTCATACCCTATTCTCCTTATTCAAATCTTTCTTCCACTCCTGACATTCAGACAGCTTCAATTCAGAAAACTTTTTTTATTGCCCTAACCTCCATTCTAAACTCTCATACTAACGACTATCGATCAGACAACATTCCTAAATCCTTTCTCCTAGTTACTATTCCCGTACTATCTCACATCTACAATTTTTCCTCGAACAATGCCACATTCCCTATCATTGGAAAACCACTTTAGTACGGCAATTAAATAAAATCCCAAATCCTTAGTCACCTGATGACTTTTCCCCCCATTTCTCTCTTCTAACCTTTCAAAACCGCTTGAACGCTTTGGACAAAACTTACTTTCAGACTTCCTAAAACTCATCAACCTCCTTCAATCCAGCTTTCGACTTGGCAATTCAACACAATCTGCTCTCCTTAAAATAAACCTTGAACACTAAAACCTAATAACCTCAACTCCTGAAAACTATTCCCCGTATTCCAACTTTGTTCCTAACCTATAATCCGATAAAGATCTACACATTTATCAAAAGCTTTGGAGTCACCTTTGACCAGGCTATCTTCTGGAAAAATCACGTCTCTGATATCTCCCGTCGTACCTTCTTCACTCTAAAATGATTTAATTCATCCTCGTCACCTACTTCCCTTTAAAACCCGCAGGGTCCTGACAACCCCCGTAATATTTTCCCTCTTTGACTATTGTTGTGCGATTCATGGGGGGTCTCTGGGGTCTCGAAGCAAAATTAAAATTGTCCATCAATTACTTTATACGTTTCTTTTTTGGGGTCCCCAAGGACGACGCTGTCGCCTGATTTTACGATGAGTTGAAGTGGCTTTAACCATCCTTCCGTCGTATATATTTCCTTGCATCCTTCCTTTACTAAGTTATCCAATCTCGCCGTCCATCTTACATTTCTGATCTCCTTCAATTCAAATCAGTAGACTCCTGTAACAACCCCCTGCCTTCAGACTTAAATTTAACTGTCCATCCAACTTGCTACCTTTGATAGGTCTTTCCTAATTTGCTACTCTTCTCTATGGAATTCTATTCCTTCCTTATTCTAATACCCTTTCTGTAATAATCACTTCCTGTCCACCTAATTCCCGAAGAATAACATTTCAAAGGTGCAAATAATATTCATTAAATGGATAGAAGAAATTTAACACAAATACTATTGGATGTCTCTAATATTTATTTAGATTCTGTAAATATGTATTTAAGTTTATGTCATCATAATCACATCATTTATTTATTTATTATTATTATTTATTTTCTTTTTATTATATTTTCTTTTTACATGAGTTGTTTTTAATTTTCTTTTAAAACTTTTAAATATGTATTTAAATGTTAATAGCTCCTTTCTGTTAATTATTTTTAGTCTATTTTTGTTTAGTTCTCTTTCATTTTGTTAAATTAGAAGTTAGCCACTTTATGATTTATAATTTGACAAATAGCTTTATTTTATCAGTTTTCTTTTTATTTATTTTTCTCTTAATACATTTTTTTTAAATTATTGTTGTTTCACTTTTTTTTTTCTTTTCCACTGTATTGTTGTAGTGATATTTTATAATTTCCAATTAATTTTTAATATTTACTTTAGGGCTCTAAAGCCTATTTTCTATTTCTTTAATATTAATCTAAAGGGGCTTGTCCCAGAATAAACATAGATGATTTTTATTATTATATTCTCTGTAAATAAATGGAATTATTCTAAATTCATTTGCATTATTACCTAGAACTAGTTTAAAACATTAATTTTTAATAATATTTTTATTATTGTAATTAAATAATTAGTGAGTTTTACAATGATATCCTTTAATCTCTTGAGAATCCAGAGTAACAAGTATGATGCAATATCTTCAAGAAATTAAGGCATGCACGGATAAGTGGATCCCTAAATTTTGATAGTTTGGATTATCTTTTGATCGAGTTCTGATGTTCAGATTGCTAAAATAAAAAATATATCAAATATTTTTTCAACATTGCTACTTGTCCCTTAGAATTGGGGTAAATGGAACAAATGGCTTGATTTCTTATGTAAATGTGCTGAAGAAGAAGGGGATAAGGGAAAAAGAAAGCGAAATTTTTTTCCTGATTCATGGGGGTTATACCTGATGGCGCCAGTTAGGTATCCTGGGTTTTTCTCTTTTCTGCTGGATTATAAAATGCAAATATCCACTTATCATGATCTTTTACTCACACCTTTACAACTTACTTGTTGTTGGAGAAATATTTAATAATTTATGTCTGGAACCACCAAACCTTTTTCAAAATGAGTTCTCAAAAATCCTCAAAACTTATTATAAGTTCCCATAAAAATTACTTGTTTTTTATATCAGAAAAAAATTAATCTTTGTAAATTTTTATGCATTTAAAACAATACTAGAAATTCATTCATCAAATTACATAATACATTATGTAACAATATTTATCCTACACTTAAACTAATACTTCCATGTAGTAGTATAAATGAAACCAAAGATTTTTATAATATGACTTCGGTATAGAAGTATCCTGATCTTTCACCCACACCTTTACAACTTACTTGCTTTTGGAGAAATAATTATGTCTAAGACCACCAAACTTTTTTTTAAGTCAGCTCTCAAAAATGTTCAAAACGTTTTATAAGTTCCCATAAAAATGACTAAAATTACTTGTGTTTGGTTTTTATATCAGAAAATAATTAATCTTTGTAAATTTTTATGCATTTAAAATTATAGAAATTATTACATCAAATTACATAATACATTATGTAACAATATTACTTCTACACTTAAACTAATACTTCCATATAGTAGTATTAATGAAACCAAAGAATTTTCATAATATGACTTCAGTATAGAAGGAGAAAAAAGTTTAAAATGGCTAAAGGTAAACAGGGCAAATCATTACGAAAATGTATATATATATATAGGATGCTTATGCCCTACTTTTATTTTTTATAACTTCTAAGTACTAAAATAATTTTTACAAATGTAATTAATTTCCAGTCTTTTATGGTTAATTAGTATTATATTTACAGGAACCTCATTTTATGATAAACCAAAAATACCTTTAACATTATAATAATAATTTACTATTAAAGGTATAACACAATTAATTAGAGAATTTAAGCAGCCAGACTTTATTCTGGGTCAACACCTGTATCCATAAAATCTCTGGAATACTGGTAAACTTTCTTAGGAAAGAATCTGGAAAAAAAAAAAAAAAAACCATAAATACTGTAAATTAAATTTTATACAAATGAGTAATTAAATTACTGTTTTTATTCATAGCTTATCATAAAATAATTTTTAAGATGCCATTTGTAAACAATACCTCATAAACCTATCCAAAGTCATGACAAATCCTGGAACTGACAGCTCAGATTGCTCCCGTTTTATTGCCTTAATTATACAATCTGCTACCTCCTTCACAGTGAGAATATTAACAAGAGATGGGAACCTAGAATTCACAAATAATAATATTAGCGATTGATTGCTATGAGAATTCACAATTAATTATTTAATACTATGTGTTGTTTTTTCCCCACTTTTCTTTGTGCTAAAAGTAATAATAATAATAATAAAAAAGTATGCCATTTATTGATAATTTTATAGCTATTTTGTAATATGTATAATTTAAAAATATTTAAATAACACAAAGCAGCAAGTTAGTAAATTATGGTAAATCTGCTTTAAAGTACGACCAAACTTATTTTAAAATAAAGGAAATATTTTATAAAAATTCTTTTATTTACTAATAATCTTATGCATATACTTAATTAAATATGATAGTACACAAATTGAATATTTTTCACTTATTCTTGCATTTCATATAAATGTTTTTATTAATTTCTAGCATCTCAATCACCAGTCAATAGAACACTCCTTGTTTTATAATAATTTAAAAAAATTAACATTTAATTATTTTTAATTGTGTAACAGTTACAAGTATACAAAATTTTATAGCTTTCTATTTAAACATGTTGGCAACATACTTATTCATAGTAAATTAATAGTCACAGCTAAAAGACTTTATTAGTATTGTTGTTATGGTCATCTGTACATCATTGTTATTCTTAGGAGACAGTTTGTTTCAGAATAAAGATTACTTTCTCATTCCTTCATTCAAAACAATTATTTTTATTAGATTTTATCTATTTATTTTACAAATTGAAATATAGTACTGTAGACAAAGTAAAAATTGGATGATGACTTGATTCTCTATCTCTTTTAATTTTTGACAAAACCACTATTTCATAATGAGCAGAATGCTGGAAGTACAATAAAAGGTCTGAACAAACTGGCTTAGAAGGTCTCTGTGCTACTTAAATTTTAGCTAATATCTAGACTTTCCTATTGTTTCAAACGAGAAGATTTAAACATTATTTTTGTATTTAACTGCTATTACTCAAGTACAAAATAATTCTCTAAATAAAGTTTTTATTTTCTTCCTCCCTTAAAGAACACACTGAATGTCATTGATAATGAAGCTAATGTGCACCTGGTTCCAACACTGCTAATAAAGATCTTTTAGTTGTTTATTTTTCTTTTATTAGTTTCAATGAGAGGGGGATACAAGTAAACTGGTGACAACTACTCAAGTACATGAATGTGTACAGAAATTATTATAATATTAATACCTGTTTCTCGGCTTCTTTGCAAGTCCAGTATCCACCATTATAGGATTTACTGTAGTAAACTTAATTGAACTATTATTTTCACTGATTCTAAGTTCTTCTTGTAGAGTTTCCATCAAACCTATATAAAAATAAATTGTTTGTTTTTTCATCAAAGCTTCACAGATAATATGAATGAGAGTTATATTTTATTATATTATTTGTATTTAATGTTTAGATATTTAATTATTTGATTGGACACTATTTAAATTCTCTTTCCTTCTATTAGTCATACCTCTTACTGCGAACTTCGAGGCAGAGTATGGAACAGCATATGGAAGACCTACAACACCACATGCTGAGCATACTGCAACTATGTGACCAAAATTTTTCTCTTTCATTTTTGGGAGAAATGCTTCCAAAGTCTGAAAAACAATAAACTATCTGTATACTTTTATACAAATTTAAATTAAATTATGCTGAAGACTGCTTAATAAGTGAATGCACAAATAGTTATTTGCATTGTATTCTTTGAGAATGCAGAAATATTAAACAGAAAAACAAAAAGATAGGGATTGAACTGTTGTTTGATTAGACCCATTTTGCTACCGATAAAAAAAAATTATATTCTGCATAGCTGTTAAATTAATCAATAAAACAAATTGAGATAGATTCTGTGGCCATATGGCAAAAGATTATGTCACTTTTATGTCTATTCAAGATTGTAAATTTTAAACAAATTTCACCAACATGTGATTCTGTGGATTTGACCTTTCATCATTGTTTTATCATTAACTCAACCTTAACATCAATGCAGGAGAATCTGAAATCTGAAAAACTCCTTTTTCGAGAAAGTAGCTTATAAAAATTTAACACCTGAGCACAGAATTATTCTTAAATAATATTCACACCTATATTTAATATTTAAAAAAAAAAAAACACAATATTTTATAAATTAATTAGACTACACTCTATAGCACGTTAAACGACAATAAAATGTTACAAATAAAACTATAAATATACAGATTACATCAACTAAAAATATATATCAAAAGGCTTCTATTTTACACAAAGATGGTCTCTTAAAAATTACTCATGATGAGGTATGTATTTATTAAATATTTTCAAGTTATGGAGTTATAGTTCCATGATCAGGGTTCAATGTCTTTGTAGTGAATTCATAGATGATTTTTTGTTAAGTTGAAGGATTAGTTCTTTTCTGTAGAGCATGGAGTGATACTTAAGGGACATTAATATGGCATTAACACATACTTTGAAGATTGGTTCATTTTTGCATAATGTGATCCAATTATTTGATAGATAACATTGATTGGTTGATTGGATGAACATCATTTAAGTCTAATAATTAATATTTCATGAGTGAAAGGTAACAAAACCTCGAAGCCTCAGTGGATTAACCCCTCTTAGAACATGAACTCTAATACCTGGCTGCTCCTACTTTTACTATCCTTGACTAGATGGCAAGCCTTTGAGTGAGAGGATAGCTTCGGAGACAATACATAGTATTCAATATTTTTGTCCTTCAACTGATCAGGCCATATGAGCAGTGACTTGGCTGCCTCCACCACAGGCGCTGTCTACACCTCGAGGTGACGAGAAAAGTGGCAAGAAGATACCAAGATATCAACCTGGCCGTGAAACATCTTCACATACAGATAAACCACCCATATGAGCTTAACCAATCTCTTTTTTTTTATTTTATTTTTTTTTATTATCTAAATAATAACACGGAAACCCTTTAGAATTTATTTTGGGTATATATATTAGAATAATGTATAGATATAGATATATAAATAGAGATATATTCTGGATATTTATATTTTTACAAAAATAAATGTTTATTATTCTATCTATATGTGTCTCAATTTCAACCTTAAGAATTTTCTAAAGAACTCCATTAACATACAATTAAGGTTTCTTGGTCATTAAAGAGATATAGGGCCTCTCAAGTTGTGCAATGGTAATGCGTAATATGAAGAACTATAAGGAGATAACTTATAAAAATAGTATAGGAATAACAAAGTAATATAAGACAATAAACAATAGAATTGGAATGGGCTAAAATTCAGACTTGTTTATTTGTGTTCTTCACCCTGATGATTGTCCCCCTAGCATCTCCTCCTTTAATCAAAATCTATGGTCAGCTAAAAACTCACTATTATAAGATATTTTTATAGTTTCTTTTTAGAGCTTTATTTCGAAATCATCTCCAATTAATAATCACTTAAAACTCAATAAATTATCAATTATCAAGTGAAGTGCATTCTATGATGACTAAAGTAAGTTTAGTATTAGATAGATCATTTCTTAATTGCATATCTTTGATGGACTGAACATTTCACAAAGCTCACTGAAAAGTGCTTTGAAAAAAGTAAATAATAAAAGTATATTTGGGCAATTACCCAGAAGTGAGAGATGATATTGACATTGAAGACGTTTTCGATATTCTTAGCGCTTTGTTGACACAATGGCTTGCATACCATTACACCAGCATTATTAATTAAAAGAGAAACAGTTCCAACATCTTCCTCTACTCTCTTTGCAGTAGAGAGGACATCATTTCTGTTTGTGACGTCACATCTAGAAAAATAATAATAAAATAGATTAACCAATATTGAATAATTTACATTGATATGGTATATTAAAAAAATGAAAACCTACGAATAAAAATGTACTCTACTCCCGAACCCTTCTTCCTTAACCAATTTATATGTTTCAGCATTCCCTTCTTCATTTATGTCCCATCCTACAACAGTACACCCTTCAGCTGCCAACCTCCGGACTATTTCTTGTCCAATCCCATGACCAGAACCAGTCACCTAATGCCATAATTTAATTATAATAAAGTATAAATATTATTTAAAAAAAAACAACAAAAGGATCTTATGATTTTATATATTCCTGCTTAAATAGAAATCTTGACTGATTTCTGTTACTAAAGAATTAATGTTTTATGCTTTTTAAGTTACATATATTAATAATGACATCCCTTTACTCAAGTTAGCATTGCAGTCCCTTTAAACAATAACCTTGACCAATTTGAAAATTGAAATCTTATATAATATTAGTTGTAGATATTACTTTAAGTATATAATATTTAAAATAAAGTATAACTTCAATAACTTAAATAAAACTTAAAATAATAAGTATATTCAAAATTTTAAAAGTCCCTTAATTGTTTTCAAATGGAGTCAAATATATTATTTACTTACAAAATGCAAATAAACAACCATAATAATCCAATTAAAAGTGAATAACAGCTTTAAATTATAAATAATTACCAAACTAAGATTATATATAAATTTTAAAACTTTTTATTTTCATTTACTTGAAAAAACTTTAAAACATCTAATTATTATAAAATATATATTTTAATGTTTATATTTAGTCTATGGCTACAAATTACACCTTTCAATACTTCCATTACTTACATGGATGTGATATATATATATATTCTTAGTTGATATTATGTATATATCTTCAGTTGAAAGTTTTATAGTTAATCATGAAAATTTCCAAGGGATATCCATGTATATCTTTTGATACACAAAATAACTTGAGTGACTAGGAGCAATTTTTTAATAACCATCTAATTTAATGCATATTAAAATGGAATGTTTATTAAAAAAATTGCTACTAGAAACTATATTTGAAAAATGTGGGGGATAAGATTGCCAGTTGGGCTATGATGTATTCAGCAGGTAATCAAAGCTAAGCAATGTCAAGTATGGTCAGTACTTGGATGGGTGAGTGCCCGAAATGGGCGATCATTCATACCTAAATATCATGCTTCTTCCTCTTCCCTTGATTTGTGAGACCTATCAGCCTATTGTAGGTAGCTCACACCAACCAGGGATAGCACTATGACCCTAGCCTGAGCATTCACGATATAGTGAAGTACGTTGTGGTCCTGAAGGAGATATGTTTATGGAAAGGATATATGTATATTCAGGAGTATTTTTTATAAATTGCTGCTAGAAACTCTACTTATTTTATATATTAAAACATAGACATGGACATCCTTGGAAATATTTAGTTAGTAAAATTAACAATAATAAAATTTTCTGATGAAGAATTTTTTTACATTACAAGTACAGTTAAGGAATATTAAAAATTAATCTCACAAGTGCTATTTGTCCTTCAAGACATTTCTCTTTTGGGGGTAGCACCAATTCATAGATGGATTCCAATATTGCCAATGTCATTCGAAACAGCAAGTAGAAAATTTCAAGAGCTAAGATAAATCCTTCAAGTACGCGGTTTTTCCATGTAACCCTGGAAAAAAAATAAAATTGATTTTTATAATTATAATAATATACTACATCTTATCACCATTACCAGTCCACGTTTTTTAAAATATAGTTTCTTGTCGACAAAATTAATTTCTACAATTCACTATTCTTACTTTGACCTCTTCTTTGGTTCTCAATATATTTAATTTAGTTTTAGCTCTGAAAAGGAAAGTGTATTAAGTTTTAGATGAGTTTTGAATTTTTCACAAATAAAAGATATCATCTCTTTTGCTTCTGCCTCCTTCTATGTTCCTATTCAGCCATGAAGGAAAAGCTTTTTAGGAGTTTAATATTAAAAATTAAATGTGTTTAAAGTTTATAAAATAGTGGCTTTAACTGCCGATTTTATCTCCTTTCAATCTGAGTTACTTAATCTATTTTAGTAATTTCTAGTTGTGCTATGGGTACAAAGTTATGTATTCATGGGTTAATTCTTAGTGTCTGTGATTTTTAATCACATATACCTGAAAGTTGACAAAACTTCCTACAAAAATCATAAATTACATTTTATTTTCGCAACACTACGAGAGAGCGCCATAAAAATAGTTCAGCATAGTTTTTTAGATTTAAAAGATAGAACGATTCCGTATGTTTTTGTGGGATTTTGTATTCGAATTTACAACGCTCATTTCCCGGTGGCTTTTCAATAGAAATAGAATATAAACCACCAAAATGTAATTTTTTTAAAAATGTTTTTGCTTTCAAAAACATAGTTTCTAACATTTTAGAACATAAACATTCAATATAATGTAACAGAAGCTGGCAAAATTTCTGGAGAAATGCGTATATTATATTTCTCTTTCGATTATCCTCCGAAATCGCTTGAAAAAGCCAATTTTCTGTTTTCTGTAAAAAAGGAAAAAAACAACAACTATTGGGCGATCAGTGATTGACCGTGAGTAAAAAACAACTGTTTTCGGTTGCTTCCAAGACTTTTAAGATTTTGTGCTATATCCACTACTTTCAAGCGAAATTACATTGAATCAAAAGCCCAGACAGGCATTGCTTTGAAATTTGGCATATTTAATTTTCTTGTATTTCTGTGTGATGTACGGATGTCCAGGGCCCTGTTTCATAAAAAAGTACAAACTGATACTATTAGTCTTGTCGATTTAACTTAATACAATTACACAGACTTGTACAATAATAACTTGTACTTTTGTACTTTTTAACTCCTGTAATATCACTAATAGTCCTCCCTATTATAAAAAATATAAGTATTAGTGTAATTACCACGTTGTCTCTATACTTGTACTATGAACTAATACTATTAGCTTTCATCATAACAGAGCCCTGAATGGTTATATAATGTTTACCGATTAAATATATTAAAACGAAAGATTTACAAGGAAAATAATTTATCAAAAAAAATATCGTCTAAATGGTGTACAAAAAGTAGTTAAAATTATTTTTCTTTAAATTGTTAAGAGGACGCGGCAACTGGGCAAGAGGGGGAGGGTGTTATGACAAAGCTGCGTTCTATTATTAGAAGTTTTATTAGCGATGGAACATTTGCTCCATGTTATCTCCATTGTTAATGTAATGTCAAGGCGCAGAAAGCAACCTGTAGTTCAACAAAGGGTCTCATCTATAACTCCATAGCCTGTTTCATTTGTCCTAACGCCTGCTAACCTGCCCAGAGCCTCTTAGAGTCTCTTAGCCTTGGAAGAAAAAGTAATTCTAGCTCCTTCTTCTCCTATACCATTTAAACAATACTATATTTGGTAAACGATTTTTTCATAATACGCAAATTGTTGATAAATTAATTGTTTTCCATGAAGAGGAAAATAGCACATAACCTTTTTGGATACCAGGTCCAATTTTACAATCATTGAAGGTACAAAAAGGTTGTTTCCAGGGCCCTGTTTCATAATAAAGTACAAACTAATACTATTAGTCTTGTAGATTTATCTTAATTCAATTACACTGACTTGTACGACAGTAACTTGTACTTTAGTATTTTTTAATGCCTATAATATCACTAATAGTCATTCCTATGATGAAAAAAATAAGTATTAGTATTATTACCATACTAGTTTCTACACTTGTACTATGAATTAATACTATTAGCTTTCATTATGAAACAGGGCCCAGGAGTGTTCTTTCTTCTCAATGGTTCTCTCTCTCTCTCTCTCTCTCTCTATATATATATATA
>NW_027112088.1:668805-684623 GCF_000696795.3 Halyomorpha halys | reverse complement strand
TCAATACTCAATTATTACTACATTAAATAGATAGTCAGTCTTACGATGAAGTTAAGTGGCAAAGGTAAAATATAAGGTGGTTAACAAAAATACATATATATTCTCTAGCACAGAAGGGCTAACAGATCGCGCAACACAAAAGTCTTCAACGAAATCGATTCTCATTAAAACTTCACAACTTCTAATGGCTCCAGGTTCGATTATGGTTTTTGAAACAGTTTAAGTTTCAGGAAGTCATGCAAGGCCTTTCTGTCACGAATTTCCAAGTGATTTTCTTCTTGGCTCGTGAGAGAGAAAGAAAAGTAGTTAATTTATGTTTGTATCGGGTAGTTAGGACGAATTTGTTTTTAAGAGTTATCCTGCTTTTTTCTTGTATTTTTATTTCAAAACCATCATATTTTTATTTATTTATGAATCAAGAGCTTATTTTAAAATTAATTAATATTTAGTGGAAATAATTGATTAAAGCAAATTAAGAAAATATTTTAAACATCCTTAAAACCACTTACACTGATACGAAATTATTATTGAAAAATGGAATTCAACTAATTTAAATTACCATATTTAGAAAGAAAATCCCTCTTTCTAGGGGCACCAAAATATTTTTATTTGGTCAAAATATGCTTGAGTGATGCAGGTATAAAAATTGATCAAAGAAAATGTGCAAATAAATTCATTATTCAAGTAACTGAGAATTAAATTACTGCTTTCTGTTGGCCTGTGTTATTAACTGATATGGTATTTTAATTGATTTAAAAAAAAAAAAAAAAAAAGAAGAGTAAAGTAAAAATATGTACCAAAAATTAAAATCATAAATTTCTATTAAATTGAAAAAAAAATGATATAGTTTAACAAATAAAATTCCAATAGAAAACTGACTTCAATTTTAATTCAGCATCTCAAAAAACCTTTATTTACAAATCTCTAGTCGAGAAAAAATGTTCCTACTCCGGAGAGAGTGTATTCATTCGTTTCCCCAAGCAACCAAATAGAAATGAAAATGATTTTTTATAAAGTAATAAGTTGGAATTACATATAACGAATTTACAGGAAAGTCTGTACCTGATGCTAGAAAACCGAGTTCATTTTCAGTTTCAGCTTACCAGCTTTTTGTATATCTTCACTATTTTTACTATAAAATTTTTAATTATTCAAGAATTGATAATTTTTATTTTATTTATTAAATATAGCCATGATGTTACGCACGATATAAAATAGGAGAGAATTCTTAATCTATAATAAAATATTTGTTGAGTTACTTTGGGCTCAATTTGTTCCAAAACATTCATAGGATCTCACTAATTTGAGCCGTCAATCGCAAGTTCAGATTATATTAAATATAATTATAATTAGTTATTTATATAATTCAAACAATATAAAGTTCATTTGTAAATTTATTTAGAAAAAAAAAAATTCCACAGACTCCTCATTAAAATCAATTCTCCTTTTTTATGAACATTTCTCTCCCTTTGCTATGTTGCGGTGAGTTGCCAATTATAACAGAGAAACTGTAATCGTAAATGTTTCTTGAGCTGTCTCAACCTCCCCTTTATTCCCTCATGTGGGCTGGATTCTAGAGATTCTACAACTTTCACGGACACCCATTTCCAATTCCAAGCCGTGGAAATAGCACTATTTCCGTTGCCTCCGAGTATAGAAGGATGCTGTGTCGAAATAGTTCTAGAACTATACCAGTACAAAGTACACCTTGAAATGGTGTCGACGACGAAAAAGAAATGTCAAGTCTGTAGGAATCTAACAATGTGAACAAGTTGGCCAGCTTGTAAAACATATTTTTTAAAAGTTGTCCATGTTATGAAAGTAAAGTACTTGAATTAGGACTGTTTGGATAAGCTTGTGGCGCATCCACATAATCAAATATTCTACAAAGTTATGATTTCAACTAATGCATAGTTTATTTCTGTTGATTAGCAAAAGTTGTTCGGAGAGTTTCTCTACTCTGGCCTCCACTTGGTCAAAGGCGACCCTACTGACGTAGTAAGATTTGTAACCTCATGTAAATAGATACATTGTTACTGATAAGATGAAGACATCCGTAATTATTACTTAGATATATGAAATGATGTAATTGGCTTCTTACATGTTGATAATTGCTGGCGCATGCGAGGTCATATCCTTCGAAAATTTCGAACGGAAGTTGCTCTTTCCCAATCGGGAACTTTCTCACTGAATGTGTTTCTAATATGGTTACATTACTTTTCCAATAGCGAAAGAACTGCGATAAGAAACTTTTTAAGTCCTTTATTTATATTTCAAGATAAGAAAAAAAAGTAAACCCGAATTAATATGCTCATATCCGTTGAAACACTGACAGTCACCTCTGTACCTTCCAACAGTTGCTCATGGGATTTTCTACTCTCTACAAGGAAGGAAAACAATAGGTCTGAAGCTACATGAAATCATCCAAAAAAAGAATTGATTTCGATATTATCCATCAATCAAATAGAAATCCAGAAAATGTTCAGATGAAATCATTATTTGTTTACAATGAACGTACGGTACAGTAAGGCGTGAAGTGTTCCTACCAATTAATGTCCAAGAGTCCGAGGCAAAAACAGGAAATTATTTCCTCTCAATTACTTTAAAGAATGCTACATATAGGTTACCCGTCAAAATTGATGACTGTGGCAATCATAATTGAGGGCATAAATAATAGTGGGTGTTTTAAAACGGTACTAAAAATCAATTTTTCATTTGGAGCTCTGTATCTTTAAAACAATCAAATACATTAAAACACGCAATACAACATCCAAAATATGAGCTAATATAGCTTTTTACGATGAATAGTTCCAGAGATAGTGTTTCATATAGCGATATTTTTCCAAATAACGAAAAATCATTATTTTGAGAATTTATTTTGGAATATATCACGGAAACTATTACTCCTATGACGAAGTAGTTCTCAATTGAGTAGCAGTGGAGTAAGAGTAGAAGTTTCTATGATATTCTGTGAAATAAAATCGTAAAATGTTGATTTCTCCTTGTTCGGAAAAAAATCTTTTGTTAATGAAAAACTATATCTCCAGAAATATTTGACGGATTGATTAGCATACAAATTAAATATTTGAATGTATTATGTAACTCAATAACGTTTACCTTTGTATGAATTATTTCTCAAATAAAATTGAGGGTATGCACCTTAAATAATACAATATTTAATTTTAAATGACATATTGCACTGCATCACTTGTATAGTCTAGATAAAACCTCAACCTTTTTCTAACAGAATATAACCCGCAATTTATCCTTCACTCGAAATACCTCAAAAATGATTTTTTCTTAACTTTTGTAAGTCTTGCTATTTTTATTTCCCCTAACTATGATTGACAGAGTTAGAAATTTTAGCTCTTAACTTCCGCTTTTCTTCTCTTGGACTCTTGGACCATTGCCTAAAGTCGTTTCAACTTTTCTTAAATCATCCAAAAGAGGATCTTTTGAGCCTTTGATATTGTTCATCATACAAACCTAAATTTTTAAAAGAAACCGTAGTTTGGTCACAATGAATGAACGAATTTACTATTCCGGCTATGTATTGTTTATTTTTTTTTTTTCCACCCTTCTCTCCTTTTGGTCAATACGGGCATTTGCAGAGGCGGGATGTTACGCATGTAAACACACGTAACTGCAATTAAACGAAAGAACGATAATTTAATTTCTCATTAATACGTATCTTCTTGAATTCCCGGCAGAGGGCTGCTTCCATCTTGGGAAGGAGGGGATTGTTCGAGCTCCAAGATTGAAATGAATTGGACCCACTGGAATTTCTAAAGCTGGTTTTATTTAGAGTGCTACCCTCTGTAGTACTTTGAAGCAAATAGTATGGATTTATTTCAAATTAAAATAAAAGATAAATCCAGACTCACACCTGCCCAAAACTTGATTTTTTTAAAAAGTTTATATTTAATATGGTAGAGTTACTTTGGAAATTAGCTCAGAGAAACATCATAGTGTTTAAGCAAATATCTAAATTACGGATAAATATTAAGAGAATTGTTTATAATTTTTTATTATAACCTCGAGATCTGTTTCTTACTGCCTAGATGGAAGGTTGGTACAGTTCTAGTTCTGCGTCAGACAAACTGTCCTGAGTAGATGGAGACGAGGGCGGAGTTATTTTGTGCATGACGACTAGTCGTTGAGTTCTCGGTTTCAATTCCTCTTCAGCTATCTCCGGAGGCTGGATCAGTCCAGGTTCCGGCTGTTGTACCTGCTCGGCTGACTGAAAGACCGAAGGAGTCTGGTAAGGAAGTTGATAGACCACCACGGGCATCTGTGCGAACTGGAGGATCATGTTTTGTTGGGCTCTTTGGATGACGTGAAGCAACTCCATCTGGACTGGGATGCGGAGGTGTTGTGGGATGTTCTTGTAAGAGCTCAACAACGACAGTAAAAATAGTTTGTCTTCGTCTTCCGTTTCCGGTTTAGCTCGTTTGATCGGTTCCACGCTTTCTTGTGTCACGTACCTTTTCCTAGAAGGTTTTGAACCTGACAACCAAGGAGGGAGGTGGGGAACATCGTCAACATCGTTTGTCTCGAGGGCATCATCCGGCTCAGCGACTTCATCGTTGCCAGAGGGCAGTTTGCTAGTGGTGGGCTTCAAGAACGATAGGCGGTCGTAATAGTAATAGGGTGACCGGAGGCAGGCCTCATGCTCTTTCAGTTTAGATAGCCGCTGGTGCTCTCTAATGTAACTATTTTTCAGGCTCTTCCATCTCTTCTGGACGATATTTCCTAAAAAACAATAGGGTTATAAGTTAATGGATATTTACTTTAGAATAATTAAAAAAAAAAGAACATTCTGTGCCGTTAGTGCGGGTTGCTATAATACAATTGTGGAAAATTTTTAATTCAAGACTCATTTTTTCATTATTAGTTTTGTTTTTGTAACTTAATCAACCTAACTTAAGGGACCCTCGCGCGGTCAGTCGGAATGACAGCCATCATTCAACAATCAGACTGATTCAATCTTGTTGATTCCTACACTACCAGTCTGCCTGAAGCTTCATTGCATATGAGATCTGGAACAGTAAGGATCTCGTGCAATGTCTCTTTCTATCCTTAACTAACAGAAAGCTAGTTTGACCATAATATTAGCATTTGCTTGGAAGAATAATGTGGAACGCTCGATATGATGGCAGCACTTCCAACCTCCTCTTCACTTTCTTAGCACCCCTCTATTTAAAATTTAGAATTATATGATTTCAACATTTTCTTCTCGGTAATCCATCAGACTCATCCCTACAGGATCAATTTGAGAGGCCATCTTTGGTTTTACTGTCATTCCGACTGACCCTCAGAACATGGTTTTCGGGAAACGGCTATTTTAATGCTTTCGCCTCATTTAAGTTTTGTCTATTATAATAATAGATCGATGAATGACAATTCTCGTCATTGAATAAAACTTGTAATTAAGATATTAATATCATAGAGTCTCCTTAAATTAAAAATGAATATTCCTTGTTTACCTAAGCAGCGTAGCCTATAGGACCCCTAAGGGTCAGTCAAAATGTCATTCATTACTCATTTAAAAGCCAGCAGACGTGACTGACTTGGATTGCGAAGGCCCCCCATGCTATCAGCCTGACTGACGCTTTCTTCTATATGATCTATCGAACAGACAGTAAGGATATTGTGAATGCCTCGATTCGTAATAAACAAAAAGCTTGTTTAACATTATTTTCGAATTGGCCTGCGGATAAAATAGTGAAACAATCGATACGAAGAAGGCACTCGTGGCCTCTGACAGCACCTCCTGCAATTCAAATGTTAAATAATTGAATTTCAAAATTTTGTCAGTAAATCATCTGAGAACGTTCATGTTTTACTGTCACTCCGACTGACCCTTAGGAACCTACTGACATTTCGAACATCATTCTCGAATATCTATCGATTAGTATTATCGTGTTTTGATGTATAAACAGTTCTTAAAATAACTAACCAGTTTCCTTCATACATAAGTAGAAGAAAACTGAATGTAAGCCAAATGATCTGTTATTAGAAGACAATAAAAATAAAATAAAATTGTTATATCTTCACTTTCACTTTCAAATTCAATCACTTGTTGCTATGGCTCAAGATGATCTCCACTTACCAAACTCCTTCTTCTCAGCGTTGCTTGCTCCTTCTTTGTTAAAGAGGAGCTCGACAACCTCCTCCCAGAGTCGCCTCTTGGCACCACGGTCCCAGTACTCCGCCGAGGATGTATCCCAAAGTCCCGGTCTTCTCTTCACTTTGGATATCAATCGCCGAACATCAAGTTGGTCCGTCATGATGTCAGATTGATTAGTCATTCTGGAGAACTGGTCGCATGAGGTCATAGGATCCTGAAGGGATGCATGAGGAGTCGACATTGTTTCCAACACCAAAATATTTAAGAAAGAAAGGAATATAAAAAAATAATACAATGTTTAGTGAAACATATGAGCAGTGCCTGACTAATAGTTTTAGAAACTATCTAAACTGTTTAATATCTAAGAACCATCCAGTCCAGTATTTATCAGAATTTATTGCTATTTACGTTTTAGGTTATAATTGTGGCAAACGAATATTAAGTCCAGTTCATTGTTTTATAATATAGGTTATAATATTTTAGGATTATCATCTATGATACTTAAATATCCGTATGACGTACACATGCATCACAAATCCACGTACCTTTCGAACGGCATTCAGTAAATGAGTGAGAAAGGGGAATTTTTGTCTTCTTATCTTCGGATAAAAAATCTTGCCCAACATACCACATTATTTATT
Source organism: Halyomorpha halys (assembly GCF_000696795.3). NCBI lineage: Eukaryota > Metazoa > Arthropoda > Insecta > Hemiptera > Pentatomidae > Halyomorpha > Halyomorpha halys. The sequence goes on along the minus strand of NW_027112088.1, from coordinate 677,852 downwards.
TATTAAGTAATAAAATACATGTGAGAACTTTTAATACTTTACTTATTAGCCATGCTTATTTAGTTGCATACTTGTTCAGTTGTATTAAGTTGGATATTCAATTCTATTGTGGATACATAGTGTTGCAAACTTTGCCATCTAATATACCAAATCAAATAAAAAAAATAATAATAATAAATTTGTACTGCTACAACCCATGATGGATGCAGTACTTTGTAATGGAGTACTGTTACAATGGTTGTGCATGGAAGTGATTTGGCCAGATACACGGTCGACCGCCAGAGATTCCCCAATTAAAGGTACCCACTATAAGAGTCTGGGTGGGCCTCGGACAAACAAACCTACAAAATATGAGTAGATTTACAGCGGTCACGAAATCAAAACTATTCGATATTTTCTGAACATGTACTGAAGTTATTGAAGTAAAATCGTTATTTGTTATTATACATAACTCGTTTTACTTCACATTTCCTTCATTAACAGCGGTAAATTTTATGTATATAAGATAATTTTACCGTAATTTTTATTTAGGTTATTTAAATATTTTTTTCTTTAATTTTTATTTAATTTCTTACCAAATAAATTCTATTATTTAAAGAAGAGCACTTATTGTGGTAATGATTAATCTAAAAAATAAAAACGTCATCAAAACCAAAATTTTCATCGTACCCAGAGATTCAGAACAATTACAATTTATTTCGAAAACACAAAACTTTTTTAAAAAATGATTAAATAATCATACTTCGCACCGACGAAAGAACCTTCTAAAGAAATCCAACCTATCGTTTCATTCTTAATTACTCTCCACGAAATTAAAGTATAAATAAGAACTGATGAATAACATTTATGATTCATGGTCGATATAAACGATCTTTAAAACTCGATTAAAATTCCATTTTTTTCTAGAGTTTAGAGGATTTCGAAATTAAACTTGTTTAATTATCAATTATTGTGAATGAAGTTTCATTTGTTTGTGAATGCATGAATTTATTAAGAAAAGGGGCTATTTTCATTGAAGGATTCTTAAGGAAAATCTCATTCCAAAATGATTTTATGACAGTGATTTTCCCGACCCATAATGATTAACGTGTCAAAAAAGGAAAACATGTTTTTACGGTTGTTAACGAATTATGGGAAAACAGCGCAGAGCATCAAACAAATGTAAAGAAAAATAATCGTTTGAGAATTAAATTTCTTGTAAGAATCCGTTAGGATTTGATAATCTTCGGCCGACTGAGGATTTCCAAACGTCTGTCATAGACGAATTCTCACGGAAATTTGAATTCCTAAACGATTTTATCCTTTATGATTGTTCGATATTTCCATTGCCCGATCATTTACTCACAAATCGTCAAAAAGCATTTTTTAAAATGTTTTTTCAGTGATTTACGCCTTCAGAACGAGTTGTATTGGAGAAACCATTGGTTAAATTTATATTTCCAACAAGAACCCTTCATTGAAAATATACCTCTATATCAGAAACTCCTGAGTTAATTACGCTCGAGAAAAACAGGAAGTTGTTACAAATCTGACTTCACTGCAGAAACTTTGTTCGCCAGTACTGGGATCTGCCAAGTTTCATTTCGTAATTCTCAAACATGTAAAAAAAGAAAAAAATGAAGGTGTTTTTTAATCAGGTGGTGGCCCCGAGAACTTTAAGACATAGGTCCTCCAGATTAAAAAATCTATTTTCTGAACAACTTTGGATATCAAAATAAGAACTATGATACAAACAACTAACTTGTTAAAATTGTTATTTTATTTAATATTTACAAATTACCTAACGAGAAAAAAAAAGGAAAAGTTAAATATATAATGGAAGTAGATTGTAGGAAGATAGTCCGGGTGGTCTAAAAGATTTGTTTGTCACTAGATTTTATAAATTTCTTCATAATTATAATTTGTTTTTTGAACACATGAACAACATATGATATGACTGATGTTTTTATTTTATATTTTTTTAATCAATGGAATAAACAAAAACATTAATTAATTAATATTAGATTAAGATAGTTGACCGTAGGAACTATCTTACTATAATATAGTTCCTACGGCCAACTATCTTCTTCCAACATAATGGAGGTACTTTTCCTTATTTTTAATTAGTAAAATATCTAATAATACAAACAAAATAGCTTATTCAAAGTCTATTTCTTTAAGTATATCACTTTTCTGAGCGTGATTCTTAACAAATCATCCTTTTGAATAAATTTTTTTTAAAAAAACAGTACTTTCTTACAAGGTACTTCAGTATTCACCTTTGACCCTCCACATGTTTTATTGGCCTTTATTTATCATTATATCACTTTTTATTGACATCAATGAGCCTGTCTTATTTGTTTTAATTTATTGATTATTGGAATCAGGTGGCCCTGAGAGAGCCAATCGGATTTTGTACACCCTATTAAGTTGGATGTAAGATAGCATTGTTTGAAGTAATGCGAAAATTTAAACTGCTAAAAATCCAAATAATTTTTCAGTTTTTGACAATATACGATCATCGTTATGGTAATTAAATAAAAATTGAAGATATTCCAGAAATATTACTTGAAATAAAAAATAATAAATGCATCTTTTTGAACGGACAAAAGAAACATATACTTCTAATTAATTACTAATTTTTGATTATTCAAAAATAAATATAGATATAGAAATTTTAGAATAGGTTTTTATTGAAGAGTGATAACACGATCTACTACAATTAAGTATTAGCGTTTTAAAAATTCATTCAATACACACAGAAAAAGAAGAACGAAAGAAAAACTGACTAAAATAGTACTAAAAAAAATAATAATAAAGTGAATAAAAAGAAATACAATTATGATACGCAAAAACAAAAATATAATAAATAAAATATTAAATAATAACAAAATAATTTATACATAGGATAAAAAAAAATTAAATTTAAATAACAATAAAATAAATACACATTAGCACCTACATATAATATTTACATTGAACCATAGGAACTCTCTCCCAGAAGAGTCACTGAAATTGATGAATTACTTAGTTTATTGATTAATTACTAACACTGATGTATAAAGTGATAAAGTAAATACACTCACACGTTCTTGATGTTGTTGCCAGGGATGGCGGCAGTTCCCCTTGCAACCGCGAACATGACTGAAACACAAGAAGAGGTGGAATGACTATATGAATGGAACATGGTCCAGGGGAGTCAAGTCGTCACTTTCTCCAGTTTTATCTTAACTCTACAAAGGTGGGAACAATACCTTGTTCAGATGCGCATCAAACAAGTCATTTTTAGTGTTTATAAATATTCAAGCGGTTTATTTTGTAACAAAGATCTCCCGATAGAATCCACAAGAGGGAAATACTAAAAAGACTATTCATTTATTTCGGTTGAGAGTCTTTTTTGTTCAAAGTAATTCATGAGATTCATTGGATCCTTTCAAAGACAATCTCCAAAAATAGATAAAGATTAACTTTTGAATATTCTTAAAATCCAAGAGTATATTTAAAAAATTATAATAAATTTATTTGGATCTTGTAATAACAGTCCTTATTAACACATTAACACAATTTTTAATTTATTCCTTGATAATTAATATTGTATTATAACAATACAAGCAGAAGAGATTCAATAAAGCGGCAATTTAACTCAATATTCAGCAATATAAATTCGTTTTGTTATATTTTATATTTGGACACATTAATATTTTTTACTATTTTATTTTTTTATAATTTTTTACGTTCTTTATTTAATTGTTTTAGAACCAAAAAGATTCTTTTAAATCTGTTTGTTGCATAAGCAAATTCTTTAATTAATTTATAATATTTTGAATAAATAAATAAAATATCTGAAGATTATGAGTTGACGGTATGATTGGAAGAAAATGGTCAAAGTGGCAGTCAAAAAAGGTACAAGAATATTTAAAAAAAAATTATTTATTAGCTTTATATAAACAAATATGTTTCTATATCTTTATATATATACAAACTATCTTAAGTATCTATAAGAATCTGAAGGTAAGTTCTGAGAATATATTGTGAGAAACAGATTTATAATATATGTATATTATAAAAAGTCTATTATCTATTAAACGAGTTGCTTCAAATGTTATAAATAATTTTTGTATATATACTACTCAGTCAAATACCGTAAGGAAAATAAAATAAAAAATAACCATGTATATTAAAACTCTGAAGAATTTATATTAACAAATTATAAATCTACTGGAATAAAATTATATCACTATGATGTTTATGAGATTATATAACTGATGTTTACAATGAAAAGTAAAATATATTAATTTATGTTAATATGAAATTGAAAAATGTGGAAGTAGGAATTTGAATACTACTACAGGTCCGCCCTACATGTTTCACATTTGAAGAAATCGGGGACCTTGCCCTAGATTCGTCATGTTAATTAAAGCAATAGCAAAGCAAATCCTCACGAATTTCTCTCCGTTTTGTGAGTTTGCAACTTCATTGCGTTTTAAAGATTAGTTTCAGCAAGCACGGACACCTCAGCTCAATTACTGAACTATAAATTATGAGTTCAGCTAATAAAGTTCCTCGGTCTTATCAAAAGGGCATCTAAACTCCTTTCAGATCCCCTTTAATGAGTGCAACACTTTGAAATCAGTAAAACAGCCCTCCAGTTACATTTAACTATTTCATCTGCTCATCTTGAATATTCATAGGACAAAAAATGAAGAGGAACAATAATCGCTGTCGCACTGTTCAAAAAAGATCATTTTGTTCTGGAGTATATTATTTATTTATTACAGTAAATAAAAAAAAAAATGTTTCTTTAATAAACATTAATTTCACCGTTTGTTATGAATAGACTTCTTTTTTAAATTATAGACTTTTGTACTACATTCAGACCATAGGAGTGGGGATGCTTTTATATCTTTTTCTTTACTCCTGTAACACGTTATTAGAAATTATGGGATTGTTGATAAAGTCCCTTCCGTGAAGAAGTTGATGGATTGTTTCCTAATTGACTAGAACTGATGGATTCGAACCAGCACCTCTGCAGACATGAGGCAGTCGCTTAAATCCCTCAGCTACACACGGCCCCGACCTTTTTTTTTTCTGTGGTGTTTCTACGAAATGAAAAAACCATGGTTAGAACGGGTTGGAACCCTGTTGATAACCTCACCCTGTATATTAGAAACGACCACGAAGGGGGTAAATAAAAATACTTTCGAATTATAAAATTTTGCACGATCTCAATACTTATATTCCAGATGTAGGTAAGTCAAAATAAAAAAATACGGAGATATAAGGAGGTTTTTTTAATCAAAAGTTGTGTATATCCGCTATTGAGAAATAATGATTTCTTTGACATCTTAAAATTCTGCATAAAAAGCTTATTCAGTTTATTTTAAAATTTAAATTTTTCCTTATATCACTATGAGGATTTATTCCTTGTCAAATAAATATTATTATATAACTAAATATTAACGTGTTAAAAAAAATTAGGTTATTTACATGAACTTATCTAAAATTCTACAATAATTTTTCAACAATAACTTTCCAAAAGAACCCTCTTTTTAATTATTCAATTTTGGTAAGTAAGTAGTAAAGAGTTTTGATGAGAACATCTCATTAAGATGTGTTAAATTTAGAATTTATATACATTAGCTAAAGGAAACTGTCAAAGAATTAATAGGTATTCAGGAGAAATGAAAGCCAAGACTTGCTTCACAAAAGACTGAGTAACGCCAGTGGAGAGAAAAAAAAAATTGAAAATCTTTAGCCTTACTAGAACTGATCAAACAACGTTGGACAAATACACAGCCATAGGAACAAAGGTAAATGAAATAATCAGAAAAATAAAAAGAGAAATTCTCAAGGAAAGATTGCAAGCAATTGAGGATAACTGGCAGACTGAAAATATTTGCGAATTCTACGCCGACAAGAATTTAGGAAAGAAGGGATTGGTTATAGAATCAGAAACATGGGAATGCGAACTGACGACATCCAATGAAAAGATAAAAAAATATCTGAAAAGAACATTTACAGGAACTTCCACTGCAGAATGGAACGGACGACAAGAACATGGATCATGCTGAGACTTCCTGCCACAAGAAGTGGATAAACCGAATATTCTGGATGTTGAAATATCTATTAACAGACTTCATAGAATGACGCTCCCACGAACAGGCAAACAATTAGAGTTCTTTAAAGGTGATGAAGAATCTGAAAGACTCGAGCTATTAGAACTAATAAGGAGAGGAAAGGATACTAGAGGATTGGAATACAGGCATAATCCTGTCCGGAAGAAGAGTATGTATGTATGAGTGTGGCTATTACAGAGAGAGGCATATCACTCCTTCTGGTGTCCTACAAGAGTGACCAATATCCTGCTAAGTGGGATATCTAGGTATATATATATATATATTTTGATACAATAATAGGCGACCACCTAGCATGGTTCAGGAGAGTAAAGATCTTCATCTTAAAACAGGTACCCGAAAAATAATGGGAAGCAGGTCTGTATCTGCACGCCCAATTTACCAGTTTCAAAGCACCCTGTAATTCCGTAGACAGAAACTGTCTTTGGAAGATCATAACTAAACTGGGGTACCGGGAAAGTTGGTAAGATTAACGAAAGCGTGTATATGATCTTAAAAGCAGAGTCCTTATGCAGGAGGAAGTACTTGAAACCTTTGAAGTCAGATTTTTATGTTATTTACTGAAGTTTTGTCTTATGTTATATATATTTTTCTGTAATTTAAATAATTTATCATCAAGTTATATATTTATTATCAATAAATTATTAATAAAGAGCACCTTGATTTATCCGAAAAATCCTTTTCTTGTATTTTTATTTTAATTTATTTCGCACATGCTTATTCACAGGTATAATTTGACTAAATAATAGCATACATTTGAAAAGGGCAAGGTTCTATTAGAATGCAGTTTGTTATCCTGAGAACTCCCCAACACAGGACACTTGGGCCGATGTTGTTTTGATATATTCCCTAAGCTGGTCCCATCTATAATATAATTAACGTGTTAACTGTTATCTTCTTATTAGTTAATTTATCATATGTCAATTCTAATAAATCTCTTCATTGACTAATTAAGTATAAGCTAACGTCGGGTCATGGGGCAAAAGTACAATTACCACAATGCAGAGTCATTTTGAACTCCCAAGAGGGAAAGTCTATGATTAGTAACTAGAAAGCCCTACCGCTTGTTCCACGGCGTGGTAAAAACCAGCCGTTCAGGTCGTTTAACCCTAGTTTTTCCTTAACGGAAGATGACTTTGTTACACAACAGCAGTTCTATTTTTTAAAAACTTATTAGCTAAGCTTATTTTGCTTTGGTGTTGACCAATGTTGACCACTTCTGACTTAGGTAGACCAATATTATTTTTAGAAATTTACAAGTGTTTTTAAGTTAAAAATACCAGTAAACGTGATAGGCTCTAATAACATAAAAGAATTGAGGAGAAACTACAAATCTACAATCGGTAGCACTCCAATAAAATCTATATATTTATCTGATGTTATGTATATGTTATTAATGTAAATGTATATGTTAATATGTTAACCCTGTCAAGTCCAAAGAGGCCTAATCATCATAAATAAAAGGATGTAATTCGTCGAAGTTTGGATCGTTTGTTGAAGTGTTGTAACAGTCGGATTCGCCGTACAGTTTCCTATCTTTTCATTTTTGTATGAGGATTCCAAGTTAGTCATTGGCCAAATAGTAATGTTGGATGAAAGAAACCTGAATTTTAGCGATTTTTAGATCATATTTATATACAGTCAACCCAGGCTAAGATTTATGAAATTTTTCTAATATTCGAATTTGTTATATTATGTCGATATCATTCCAAAGCAATCAACCTATCCTATTATAATTTCTATGATCGATTTATTTCTCTTCGAAATTGTTTCAATATTCTTTGAGAGTTTGAAATATCAATTTAGAAAAGTATTTATATATGTATGAAAATAAAATATGGAATTTAATTTTTTAAATATGCTTGTTAGTTGTTTTTAAGAACGCTGAGAGACGCTATTCAGACATATTTCTTTATTAGATACTTTATTTTTCCCATTTGAGTACGTAGCTCTAGTATGATTAATGTTTCTTTTTTTTATTTATAATTAAATTTTCTATCAAATGTAAGTTATATATGTTTATTATAAAAGTATAAAGGCTTGCATATAATAAGTTATATGATTATTATATAATAAGTTATATATATATTTCTTATTTTCAGCATATCTCACCCATTGCTATTTCATATAGGTGATTTCTTTTTATAGTAGAACATCTCAGAAAAATTTATTTTATTTTATTTTAAATTGTACGTATTCCAAAGATGCACCTTGCAGTGCGGTTACTTTGTCTCAAACTAGCTCTAGACTACGGTAAAATCTATGGAATACCTCAAAAAAAAAAATTTAAAAAAATTTTTTTTTTGTCAGATGTACCACTATTCAAAAAAAGCAGCAATACGTTATCGTGATATGTAATTCAATATAAATATAATTTTTAATGTACTTTTATTTTTTTAGTTCGTTTTTCTAAAAAATTGAAGATCGTCAGGGCTGTGGTCAAGAAGATCAAAAACAGTTTTAAACTATTTATTAATTTCAAACTTATTGACCCACAATGTATGTATTCATTAGGACCATTGTCATAGGGGAGATGGTACAACAATGTACACCATATTCACCCATGACATTAGAACTGATGAAGGCCTACATTATGGGTCGAAGCATTAGCAATTAATAAATAGTTGAAGACTATTTTTGTCCTTCTTGACCGTAACCATAACCATCTCCTTATCAAAGTCACATTCGATCATTTATTTGTACACGCACGCACGCACTTTTAATTTAAGACAATAATTGAAGTTTTGAGCGCATTAATAATATTTTCTTTAGTTAATTGATAGTAGAATAAAATAAATCTTGACATTACATACCAGCCAATATCTCAGGAACTATTTGATCTACAGGATTAAATAAAATTTCAAATTTACACTTTTTTCCAAGTAAACCACAATATTCATCCCTCTATTCTCAGTCCGCTGGTGTTCCTCAAGG
>NW_027112088.1:667380-668205 GCF_000696795.3 Halyomorpha halys | reverse complement strand
ATAAAGACCTTAATGTTCCCTATGTAACCGATCTAGCCCGAACCAGATATCACTCCTTCCATTATAAACTGTCAAACCCCTTAGTTTCTAATCTTGCATCCTCTTCCATTCCTGACAATCCTCCGAGGCACTCTAAAAAGAAGATGGCCATGAGACCAGCTAATGTAAAATGTCATTAGAGTGCTACCAATGGGTAGTTTCTCTACACACCTGTAACACTCCAATTTAACTTAGTTGTAAATAGCAATAAATAAATATTAAAAAAAAAAAAAAAGAATTTACACTTTCCTGTGGTGTGTAAATACATCCGTCCTGGTAAATGTTTTTAATTTTTCGACCCTAAATATTATAAAAAAAAAAAAATGATGTGTTATCCTCAAACATAGAGTCATCGAAGCAGTAACGGTTCTGACAGATAATAGCTATAAAACAAGATACTTGAAAGAGAATGAGGAAATTTCAATTCAAACAAATACTATGAAGTTATGAATGAAGGGATTTCGTGAGTGACTGAGATTGCAAGAGATCGTCTCATTGCGAATGGCACTATATTGAATCATTTATCAAAACGTTTTCCTGCAAAGTTTATATACTCGTTGAACATCGTCAAGTGAAAGCACTTTGGACTTACAAATATCGAAGCTGCTATAGCTGGGTTGGGAATCAATTTGGAACAAACGTACTTACACATATACACACACACATATACATATACACAGATAGTTTTGATGCTAACGCCATCTCTTTGCCAATAATGGCCCGATTTGGTTGATTTTAATCACCTATAAGTAACAACTAGAACTATAGTTGAAGAACTATAAAAAA
>NW_027112088.1:662863-667330 GCF_000696795.3 Halyomorpha halys | reverse complement strand
TTGATAATGAAAATTATTAAATTGAAATGGTGTTTATTTAGGTCACGTATATTGGTTGTTATATGATAAGAATGATTTACGATTCAAGTTATTAATGAATGAGTAGGTAATTTAAATTGTTGTGTTAGAAATTCAATTTCATGCCAAATCGAATTGGATTTTACAATCATTGATGATGAAATATCCAAACCACAAAAGGATTTTTCCATGAGCCACTTTTTCTTTTTTAATCTTGGGTGTGACCACAAGTGAATGTGTTTATTCACACGGTATATATGATTTCCACGTACAGTATGTAGTATGGTTTCCAGTTTTACTGTTTTTATTTTAATTAAACTTTAATTTTTATTAATAAAATAATTTATTTTTCCTAACAAACGGTTATTCACGAAATTCAAATTCTAAACTGTGGAAAAAAAAATGTAAAATTTTCCTTATCACATATGAACATGGATTTAATAAAAGGAGATTTATTTAGTTTCGTAGTTTTTTGTTTATATTAAAATAATTCCTAACTTGATATAATGTTAATAATTATAAAATAAAGACATAACATTCCTTTGAGCGTGACAATACCTATCAACCTTACCTATACATGGAATAAGTAGAGAAATTATTGCTATCACGAAAAATATCGAATCTGAGCTTCCAACAGGAAATGTACATTGTAAGTCCTTTCAAGTTCAAATAACCAAGTCTTGCAAAATGATCGGTGTGTTTACATATGTGATATGTCTAGTCAGAAACAAAATGTTGTATGAAACTGAACTTAAGATACTTTGGATAGATGTATATCTCAACATTTACGCTTAAATAGATTCATTTTATGTTTTTTTACAAATTTTCACCACTTCCTAAAAAATGGCTTTTACTATTTTGATTAAATTCGTCATAGCAATGTAAAATTAATTGTTCTTTAGTATCTGCTTATCTAAAAAAAAGCCATTAATATCGAAAACAAAAGAATTTGATTTAACGGAGAAAATTGGTGTTTTCGTGTTTACATAGTAGTTATAACATTAGCTATACATTTTGGATAACGCTCATAATTACTACGAAATCACTAAAACTAGTAATAGTATTTTAAAATTATAATGGGAATTTTAGTAAGGAGAAGATTTGTCGTAGCGAATCATAAAGAAATTGCCATGTTGAAACGTGCAAAGATTAATTTATTAATAAAAGTAATTAATTAAAGATTAATTATGGTTCCTTAATATGTTTTCGGAGATGTTGAAAAAGAAAATTAAATCGATTTTATTATCGCACTCTTGCCTATTGATTTATTCTAACTTTTTGGATTTCCAACGTATTGGGATCGTTTAATATTTTTCGGAGATGCTGAAAATGAAAATTAAATCGAATTAATGATCGCACGCTTCTAAATCAATTTATTATTTTTTTCGGATTTCTAACATATCGCTAATAAATTACTCCTTGCTTTCACACTTTACGTTTTTAAATCAAACAATTACTCATTATTGATATAATATTATTTATATATCATTAATATTTAAAATTTCAAATCTCTACCACTACAACCTCGTTAAACTTCACCCGAAGTACTTTGTAAGAAAGCACTGTAACTAGACCAACGGTTGTGCAAGGTGATTTGGTCAGAATCACGCTCGACTGCAAGATTTTTACCCAATTAAGTGTACTTTACGTGGCTGGGTGAATGCGAGGAGTGCTCTAGAACCCACAGGGTTGACTCACGGCTACAGTGTAACAGAAAATAATTATCTTGGAGTTATTAGCATCGTGACCGACACCACAGTACCACCGCGCTCCCCACATTATTAATATTTATATACCATAAATATTTAAATACTACTAATACCTATATATGAGTTGTTGCTAAAAAACATGTTTGTTAAGGATAATCTTGTTATCATAGTTATTCATTACATAAGGCGTTCGGTTGTAAATGATGGTAACATTTATATTGTTTGTTAATTAGGATATTTGATCCTCAACCAGCAGCAACGTACTATACCTTAATAACAACATTACTCTTTTAAGAAAACGAATTTCCTTAAGATTCTTCTATCAACCTTTTATGAATTCAGGCTTTAAAAAGCCGATGATGCTGAAAACTGGGCTTCAAGAAAAATTTCAGTTACCTTTTTGTACAACTGAACGTCAATGTTTAATAAAGCCTTGTTTAGGGTATTCCTTTTTCAATGATTTAGACGTAATTATTAATAAAATTCTGAAATAATTAAATTATATAATAAATTCGATTTCGTATTATTTAATTATCCTAATTAATAATTATTCAAATTATTTCATCCTAATATTAAGGAAAAGTATACAGTAGTATATTTTAAAAATACAGTCACTTTAAAATTCAAATAACTTTGGGGGTTGGATTTACATAGTTACTAAGACCTGCATTCATCTTGAATACTGACTATGACTAAGTATTTAAGATGTATAAATGTAATTGAAGATGATTTTAGTTTGTAGATGTTATAAAAATTACAAGTAATAAAAGCGATAGGATATCTCTAATTAGTGCCTTATCCACATGTCATTATTATCACCATGCTCAATTTTTCAAGTACTTCTTATTTCGTGATAACAATTTAGTTCCGAACAAACATTTGAAAAATACAGTACTTAAATTTATATTTTAGTGTTGTATACAGTGTATTAAGTTTTTATTTTGACTTGGTTGAAATTCGAATAATTTTTTTCTGGAATATGGATCATCAATTACTTTTCATAAAATGCATTTCCTTCGTCTTGGTCTGATTCAGACGGGCAAATTAGAAATTCATATAAGAAAAATTATAAAAACGTTGCGATGAGGTATGATTTCCAATTTTTTTGTTTATTATGATTGTTTTTTTGTATTTATTTATTTTTTCTATTGAGGGATCCACTAACAAAAAGAGATAACTTCAAACTCTGAAATTTATCAAAAAAAAATCTTTAAAAATTTGCCTAATATTAATCATAAATAAGAAGAGATTTATTCCTTATTTACTTTTTTTATCAGAATAATTTATGGTCTGATGTAATACTGATTAACTTAGAATAAAGACAATGTACCTTTCACAGAGGCAAGACCTGACGAACTTGACTATATATGAAATATGCAGCGAGAGGCAATATTATACTATTATATCATACTAAGAATATAATTAGATAACCTATTGAAATATTATTTTTTAATTACTCAATGATATTAGCAATGAAAAAAATATATATATATTTTTTTTATAATTTGTATTAATTACTATGTTTGATATCAAGCAATTATGGCGTCTTCGAGAATTAAAAAATATAAAATTAATGTTACAAAATTCGTGAAAAAAAAAACTTAAATCTACTTCTACAGAATGCATGATGCAATACTGTTATACAGAAAAACATTTTCATAAACTTTTCAAATCAATCCTGATAAAACTTGCTTATGGATTCTTAAATATATACACTACTTAAAAATTGTCACATACAAATATTTTATAGGTGTTTCTTGTAAATCTCTATTTTTATAGTTTTACATTTTTCTTGACGACAGTACATAATTACAACACTAACACTGCAAAGAAAGTCCGTGAATTTTCCACTATCATTTTTAAAAATATTTATTACCAAAAAAACAAATTTTAATATTATTTCAGCTAAGCCAATTCACCAATTTTCTGTGCCAAGACAAACAAGAAAATTTTAAGAAAATTATATAAATAATATGTTGATGAAAATTAAATAATAATAGATGACAATTAATTAATATTAGTATCATACAATGAAAGATATATAATATTGTTGGAATAAAAATGTGCTGTTGATTTTTTCCTAGATAAAAAGTGGTATCTACTCTTTTCTGTTCTGTGGTTAGACAAAGATGTGAAGCAAAATTATATAAACAATAAATTGATGAAAATTAAATACTAATAAATGAAAATTAAATAATAATAAATAATAGATGATATAATGAAAGATTATATTATATGTATGTATAATATGGTTTTAAATTAATATGTACTATTACTTTTTTTTCAGATAAAAACTGGTATATACTCTCAAGCTTTGGGAAATAAAGAACAGACATATTATCAGTAATGATTGGTATACTGTGGCAATTATTGGGAGCATTTAACTCCGTGTTTGAAAGTATCTTGAATAATATATTCTACATTATATGGAATATGTTTTATAATGTTTTTTATTATTTATTTTACTGTATTATATACTATTTCGTGACATCCCCTTATTACTTAATGGAATATGTTATGAAAAATTTTGTAGTTGAATTATTAGAGTGCAATGGTATAATTGATGGAAGCGATTGATTGTTGTCAAAATAAAACCTATATTTATTGTTTTTGATTGGATTCTATACCTTTATATTTTATTAACAATGGCAGAATGTTTGGTTGAATATTTTTTTTTTTGTATACCAGATCGGCCTGGTATGGGCCTTACATGGTTGATATAACCGTTATATTATATATA
>NW_027112088.1:637419-662813 GCF_000696795.3 Halyomorpha halys | reverse complement strand
ATATATATATATTTTTAACAGTTGATTATGGGGAGGGGGGTATAGTCTCGTACAAAAGACACCCCTAACTATATACAATGTTGTTATTAAAAGAAGAAAAAATAAATAAATAAATAGATAAGAGTAATACTTCTTAATAAAAGAGGAATGTAAAATTAAAACAAAAAATAATTATATTTACACTTAAATAAAACAAACAATTGCCCTCTAATAGTGAAAAGAAACAAGTTAATTTGAAAAGGGGACGAGAGAAGAAAATAGAAATAAAAAATAATAATGAATTAATAAAATGTAAGTAAAAAGTAAAATTGAGGTAGTGTGACTATGAATTAATTATATATTTATTAAAATTTATAAAAAAAAGTCCTGCAGAAGTCTGGCCTTCAGTCTTCGGGTTGAGGTTGGGTTTCCCAGGTTGTAGGTCACAACTCCTTTAACTGTCGGCAACTGCTGGGAGTGGAACTTCATGAACCGTTTTTTGATGTAATCCTCCATTGACTCCACTTGTAATTCGCGATGCAATTGGCTATTTCTTATGAACCAAGGAGCATTAACTGCGATTCTTAGGACTTTATTTTGAAAATATTGTAGTTTGTTTCTTTTCGTGAAGGATGCCGCTCCCCAAACTTCACAGCCGTACATCAACAGTGGCCTGAGAATTGTTTCAAATATAAGAACAGTTGTTTCTGGTTTTAGTTTGGAATTTCTGTTTAGGATAGGATATAGCATTGCTAACCTTGCATAAGTTTGAGTTAGTTTGATGTTGATATGGTGATTCCAGGTAAGGCGGCGATCTAGGTGAATTCCCAGGTATCTTAGGTCTGTTTCACTGACAGGATTCCATTTCACATTTTTACCTTTAAGGATTAGATCTGGTGGTTTTGGTGGGCGTCGGAGAGTAAAAACTTTTGAGTTACATTTTTCAATGTTCAAGCTAATCATCCATTTAGTGAAATAGTTGGTAGAATATGAACGTTAAGATTTAGTCTAGAAATTCAAATAAATGTGATTTACATTGCAATCAGTCTAGACAAAGTAATGAACTCAAAACAAGAAACAGCCCACATAGCCACACAGCGTATCATGAACTCGTATAAATCTGATCGTACTTTCTGGTTGAAAGTTGATTTATTATAAATCAGACCATAAATAAAAAATTACTAATTATGATCAAGACTTAGGTACAGATAATATCGATTTAAAATAGGTCTATTTTGGTCTATGAATTAACGTATTGTAATAAATGACGTCATATGGATTGAGAACTACGGAAGTAATGCTTCAAGGTACAAGTAGGACTCAGACGAGCTGATTTATCAAATTTTATTTCTGGCAGTTCTCGGAAAAATCGCCTTTAGGTAAACTTCTTAATAAATATTTATTTATATTCTTATGCAGGGTAATAATAATTATGATAAATATTATTACTAACCCTATAATTAATAATACCTTTTATTATTACTATGCTTTCTAGGAAAACATAACAGCCATTTAATAAATTATATATGATGAAAGGTCTCTGACATGGAAGTGATTGGGAATAAAGTTTTAGAAAGGTTCATTAATCACATTATCAAGATAAGGTACAAGTGTCACGACCATGCGCTATTAGAAACACATTAGAATGAACATAGTAGGAAGCCTGTAAGTTTGAAAAGGAAAGAGTAATGAAGAGGTATTAAATTAAACGAATATTAAACACTGTTTAATATTAATACTATAATATAACTTAATATTATAATATAACTGACGTTTATAACGATATTTTTTGACCATTGACTTTGAGAGCCTTACCACAGACATAGCAACTACGGTTATAATAACTGACCGGCAAAAATGACTCATTTTGAAAGCCTATTGACCTATAAATGAAAGGGTTTAACCATGGCGTTCCAGGAACCCATAAGACCTACGAAAGAACCCTAACTTTTTAGGTTATTTTATTTTATACCCAGGTTTTGAAGGAGGATGGGATCCATTTTCGTCCAATGAATAGTTTGCAGTTTAGTTTTATTGTTAAAATCATACATAAAGACCTTAATGTTCCCTATGTAACCGATCTAGCCCGAACCAAATATCACTCCTTCCATTATAAACTATCTAACCACTCAAACCCCCTAGTTTCTAACCTTGCATCCTCTTCCATTCCTGACAATCCTCCGAGGAGCCTGAAAAGAAGATGGCCACGAGACCAGCTAATGTAAAATGTCATTAGAGTTCTACCAATAGTTTCTCTACACGCCTGTAACAGTCCAATTTAACTTAAATCAGATTTACTAAATGTATTATAATGTAAAGTTGTAAATAGCAATAAATAAATATTTAAAAAAAAAAAGTTTTATTGTTTCATTCAATAGACACATCATGTCTAATGAAGGCACATTCACAGTGAAGAAGACGTTTCATATATTTTTACCGCCAAATACATCGCCCGTTTTTGAGCCGTTGGCCCAAAGGAATACATAGAAGATTGAATAAATTTTTGGTATTGTAAAAGCATAGCCACTAAAACATAATAGTACAAGAGCCCAAGAGGAGCAAAAAGGCAGTTATTTCACCCCAATTTTGATTACTTAATTGAAAAATAAATATAATTACAAGTCAAAATTGATGAGTCTGCCAAGTATAGGTAAAGGGAATAAAAAATGGCGGCTATCTCAAAAAGTTAACAATAATTATTTTTTTATTCGGAGCTCTATATCTTTACAACTACCAACAATAATAGAAAATCTAAGAGACCATCATTTAAAGTAGAGCAAATTTGCTAAAATGTAAGCCCTAATAGAGCTATTCACGTTCAATAGTTTTCGATGGTGCGTACTGAAATATCAGTAGTTAGTTAATTTATTTTGAGATATCTATATCAAAGGAACTATGTGACGTACAGATGTCAATTAGCACTCAAATTAAAGCTAGTTTAATGACTATAAAGTACTTCATGACGTTTATTTTCGTAGGAATAGTAGTTTCCATGAAATTTGCTAAAACAAATTTATTTGTAGTTGTTCGGACAAATTTTCATAAGCCAAATTTATATTCAAATGTGAATATCATAAAAACTACTACCCTACGAAGATAAGTATCATAAACTACATTATAGTAAGTTAAATTTCCTTTATTTTGAGTGTTGGCAGACATATGTGCGTCTTATGGGTCTAGATATATTTTTCAAAAATCCAAAATTTTATACGAAATACTAGAAATTAACATTTTATGAGTTTATTTTGTCAAATATCATAAAAACTACAACTCCTACAGAGATAAACATTATTAACTACTTTGTAGTAAATTGAACTAGCTTTAATTTGAGTGCAGATAAACATCTATACGTCCAATGATTTCTGAAATAAAGTTTTTCATAAATCAAACTTATTGTCCGAACTATAAATCAATTTATTTTAGCAAATATCATAAAAACTACTATTCCTACGAAGGTAAAGATTATAAACTACTTTAAAGTTCATTAAACTAGCGTTAATTTGACATTGGTACGTCACATAGTTCCTGATATATAGATTTCCTAAAATAAATTAACTAACAACTGATATTTCAGTACATCTTTATGAAATGCTGCTTTAAAAAGCTATATCTCGAGAACTATTTAACGTAAATAGCTCTATTAGGGCTGATATTTCAGCAAATTTATTCTTCTTTAAATAAAGTTCTTTTAGATTTTCTAGTGTTGTTTGTAGT
Organism: Halyomorpha halys; assembly: GCF_000696795.3. Classification (NCBI taxonomy): domain Eukaryota; kingdom Metazoa; phylum Arthropoda; class Insecta; order Hemiptera; family Pentatomidae; genus Halyomorpha; species Halyomorpha halys. The sequence continues at coordinate 659,120 of NW_027112088.1, read as the reverse complement.
TCTTAAGATATAGAACTCCGAGTGAAAAATTAATGTTAAAGGTTTTGAAACAGCCGCCATTTTTTATACCCCTTCCTATACTTGGCAGACTCATCAATTTTGACTAGTAATTATATATAGTTTTCATTAAAATAATCAAAAATTGGGGTGAGATAACTGGTTTTTTTTCTTCCTGGCTCTTGTACTGTAATATGTACTTCATTCCGAAGTGTCCGCTATTGAAATTCATAAGGCGTTTGTTCAATGCCCTCATTCTATTCCAGCTGGCACCGTAAAATTGAAACCAGTTAAACCTTTATTTTTTTTTATGACATTATAAAAAATAAAATTAGAGGATAAAATATATGGTTTTCACAATTTGTTTAGCAATTTCAAGAACATTTAATGTTAGAATAATATCTCACAATATCTCTTATGAAATAAAATAAGGTTACGTGTTTGTTACATTAGGGTAATTCTCCCAAAAATGGGCATTTTGAGTTCAAGATTTATGGTGTAGCTCACATTAATATTTTTTAGCCGGATTAATTTTAATAACTTATAAAAAATATCTTCGGAAACTGCTTCTGCATTATTTGATTAAAAAAAAAATTCTTATTTTTTACTAAGTTAATGACGTTTGACATTTTAGAGATGACCAAAGGAAATTTAATTGATTTTTGATCTAATAAATTTATAATGTTCAAAAAGTAATTACCAAGAAATGCTAACACTTTAAGTGCGTATAAGGGGGAGGAACAAGATAAATGAGCTAAAACAATATATTTTGTAACTGAATTTTCGTTCTTTTGTATTATCAGTCTTAATATCTCAGAACATGGTTTAATGGAATAGATGAACTCTCTCCCTAAGACAGTTGACATGATAAGCGCAATCCAATGACTGCAGTTTAGTGATCTATTGTTCCTCAGTCCTTCACCACGTCTCACTACTATTTGAGAGACTTATGACTTTGTTTCGGAATCTTCTAATAATATTTTAAGACTAAATTTTGTCTAATTCATTATTTTCTCTCATTAATTAAAATAGTCTGTTGAAGCCACCTCAAAACGGAAAAGTCTTTTTGAAGGAAGCTCTAAAGAAAAACAAATATGACTCGGATATGAACATTTATTTGGTTAGGCCAACAATAGAAAACATAAACATAAATAAAAGAAAAGATTTTAAATTAAATAATTATTATAAGTCAGAATAAAAGGCCTTTATTACAAAAATAAAATTAGCGAAACGAATTATGAAAAGAGAGAACAAATTATCTAAATTAATTGATACATATAAAATAAAATACTGGAGACGTCTCGGAATACTGACTCTTTAATGCATTCAGCATTCAAATTTTAATTTAATTAATTTCCACAATGGCCTTCATAAACGCAATGGACTGTATTATATTAATCACAATGAAAATTAAATTTTTAAACACTTCATAATTCACGCAGACGTACACATAATTCTGGTAACAGAATAAGACTACTAAAGGCCACTACTAGAGCTGATTCAAAACCGTAGCTTGTCGATGCTTACCAAATAATCCTCACTGGCAGTTATTCCTACATTTAAATATTATAATACAAAATATAAATACATGTGTTTCTTCTAAAATTAAAATAATCTTCTAAAGATAATGATACAAATAAAAATAAAATGTAATTAAATTAAATACTAAGCCTATTTGTAAATGAATTATTGAACTTGGTGTGAACACACATTTATTTAATATAAATTTCAAAAACCTGAGGAATATCATTTCAAAAAAGTAGGCATTTTGATCATCGTTCAAAATTCATCCCATGCACCATTAAAATATTCGAATCAAATTGGAAGATTACTCAATGCATACCTTACCCAATTTTACCTTTCGCTAATCTTCACTCATACTTGGGTATCTTAATGGCTTGTTTACATGTTGAAAGTTTCATAAGATGGAGAGTTGCCTGTGTAGATGAGGTTTCTAGGGCTACTTTCGCGACAAAGAGCTTTCTAGTAACAGCCACCGGACCAATACCCTGGTGATCTTGGTGCACTGGACGGCTGGAGAGAAAGCTATTGATGGAAGGTTATTTCACTTCCAGGTAAACGGCTTTCTGGAAGCATTGGCTGGGAAGTCGAATTTCAAGAGCCAAATAGGAGAAAAAAAAAAGAAGTTATTTCCCCCATACTTTTTATTACTTTGATGTAAATCATAAACACTTAACAGTCAACATTGATGACTCAGCCAATTATGGGATGGAATAATAAAAAATGTTGGCTGTTCCATAGTAACTTTAAACTAGAGAGAAAATCGCACGTTATTAGAAAAAAGGTTCAATTTTTACTCAGACTGTACAAGAAATGTCTTTAAAAATTAAATATTGAATTTAATATGAAATTTATTTTATAAAAAAAAATCCTAAAACTTTTGCACGGTTTTCATTCAGAGCTTCATATCATTAAAACCATACACAACACTAAAAAAACGTATTGCACATTAGTTAATTAGAGTAAATTTTCAAATATAAGTTCTAATAGATCTAGAAATCTTATTCTTCTTTATCTTCCTCTTTTCCCATTAGCTAGCATCGAGGAACCTCAATCCAGCCTAACAACTTCTCCCGTTCTCTGCTTAGACGCATCATCTCATTGAGAGATTTCCCTCTTTTACTTCCAATTCCTTGGATATACTCATGGTATGTAATTCTGGGACGTCCGCGTGGTCCCCTTCCTGTGGATCTAGCCTCTAATACCTTTATAGAATTCATGTCCTTGTTCATGCGGCAGACATGTCCAAACCACTGGAATTGCCGTCTTTCTAGAGTGGTTTGAAGTTACCTATATATACCTAATAACTTCTAGTTGCTCTCAAATGCTTTCGTTTCTATTGCGATCTCTTCTAGTTCTCCCAATAGATCTGCGAAGGAACCTCATTTCCCCAGCCGTTATGCGACTAGAGTGCCTGTCCAGCATTGTCCAGCTTTCTCCGCCGTAGGAAAACTGACTTATATATATGCATTTGAGTCTTCTTGTCTACTTCGCAGTGGCCGAAGATGCTATTAGTAATCTGCTAATACACTTGATTTGCCTTACATATTTCTACACATAAATCTAGAAATCTAGATCGTTCTAGAAATTATTTTGCTGCTTCTACAAAAAAAAAAGTTATAAACTACATTCACCTAACTTTAATTTGAGCTCTCATATTACCTTCATCTTTAATAGTTCCTGAAATATAATGAAAATTGCTATGCTTATTCCCGCTACTCTTCCTCAACTGAGAACTAATAAACATAAATTCACAGACTATCGATGAACTATTAGCTCAACTAGGGCTCATATTTTAGAAAATGTATTCTAATTTAAATGATATGCTACTTATTTATATAATTAAAATATGAGACCTAATAATAATAATAATAATAATATTCTTTATTTATTCTAGAATTTTAGAATAATATTACAGACCTTTAGAATAATATTACCTTAGAATAATAATATTACCTTTAGAATAATATTACAGACGTAAAAATTAGGCTTTAGAGCCTTAGAGTAAAATAAAAAATAAAAATGAAATTTAAAACGTTTAATAATTTATTCTAATTTAAATGATATTCTATTAAATTTTTAAATATTTTATGTAGTTTTACGGATACAGAGCTTCGAATGAAGATTGAATTTTTGGAAAGTTTTTACTTTGTTTTAGTTAAAACAGCCACCATATTTTTACTCCACTAACTATGGTTGGCATTCATCTATTTTGACTATTAATCACGTACAATTTTCATTAAAAGATCAAGTAAAATAATTTCAATATTTTTTTCTCTTCGCGGGCTCTATGTGTGCTCTAGTGGTTTTTACCTGATCAGAAATTATTAAAAAAAACTGATAGAAATATTCGTAAAGCCAGAAAAAACAACAAAATAATTTACATTGAACATTAGTGGTCAAACCTGGTTCCGATTTCCGGGCAGGTAATCCCCTCCCTAACCCAGGTCCAGAAAAAAATATCGAGTTACGTCAAACCAATTTTCGATTACTTTAATGAATGTTATACATAGTAATAAAAAATAGCGGCTGTTTTAAAAAAAGTTATTAACAATCAATTTTTATTCGGAGCATACCTTCAATACTAGAAAACATTATACAACATCATTTAAAAGAGAGTAAATTTACTAAAATATGAGACCTAATAATAATAATAATATTCTTTATTTATTCTGGGATTGATCCCTTTAAAATAATATTACTGGCGTAAAAATTAGGCTTTAGAGCCTTAGAGTAAAATACAAAACAAAAATGAACTTATAAAACGTCATAAAATATAGTGAAAATAATGAATTTTAAAAGATAAAAATGAACAACAATAATTAACAGATTTATAATTATATAAAATAAAATTATAACAAATAAAATAAAACCATATGTCATATCATAAAACATAAGTTAACTTACTTTTAAAACTAACTATTAAAAATGAAATACAATTAAACTAAAAATAATAAATGAAACATAAATATATGGTAAATAATAAATGGTACAATTTCTGCTAATATATGTATTTACAACTATAAACGAAAATCTGAAAAATCAAATAAAAATTATAATTCCTCCAACTAATAGTTATTTTATTTTATTTTTTATATTTTTAAAAAAATAATAATAATAGAGCTGTTTACGATGCATAGTTTTCGAGATACAATTTTTCATAAGGCAAAATGTTTTTCTGAATTATGAAACATCAATATTTCTACAAATATCATGGAAACTACTGTTACGAACGATTTTCAGATTTTTATTAGCTCTCAGCTGAGTGGTAGTAGCAGAGTCCAGGATATACACCGAAATAAATTCGAAAAACTTTGATTTCTAGTTATTCAGACATTTGGTTTATGAAAAACTATATCTCAGAAACTATGCCTATAAGCTCCTAACATAAACTATAACACTATATTCACTAATGAGTGAATTTTCTCGATCAACAACAAAAGAATCTTTAGTGAATAATAATGCTGAAATGGCCTGTCGAAATAATTAGCAAATATTTTTTTCCTGCATTGATAGAGTGACCCAGATATAACGGTGAGGAGGCGGAAGGCATTATTCCAGCCACTGGAGTATAACCACTTTCATCCAGTCTTCTACTTTCTCGGAGCACTGGAATCAGTGGGTAAGTTGTTCTTGGAGTATCTCCAGCTGAATTTAAAGAGGATGCAAGGAAAAGGAGTCTCACCTCTGAATATTGTAAAATGTGTTAACTCGTAAATGATCTTCAATATAATCTGAAATCTTTACAATATAGTGGCTTTCAACTATCATTATACATTTATTTTAATAGGTTTTATAGTAAATGGTGTTGAAGCTCCGTCATAAAAAACATAAAAACTTATCCCAACTTTATAGCATTAATTTATAAAAGCATATAGTTTCTTTTACCAACTGTCATACCAGGACCCTGTTTCATAATAAAGTACATACTAATACTATTAATCTTATAGTTTGTATTTGGTACAATTTCACTAATTTATACAATTCTACCAGATAATTTTTTACTTTTAAACTCATGTAATATCACTACTAGTCGTCCCTATTATAATACAAAATATATTATATATTATAATATATTACTTATATTAATGGAATACTGTTGGATTTCATCATGAAACAGGCCCCAGGTGGTATTGTCAGCACTATGTTTTATCTAAACCCTTAAATATTTTTGAATTGCATATCTTTTGGAACCATGAATCAGCGTTTATACAGTATTCACACCAGGCTTAAACACTACAAATAAATATTTTCCAGTAGAAAAAGAAACCAACAGGACTTTATTATTTTTTATTTCGGAGTGTTTCAAATATGCTCATCTCAACTAACTTTGCCATTATTGGTCTTCCACAAGGATCCTGCTTGAGCCCAATATTATTCAATTTAGTCATAAATGAATAATAAGAAAATAAAAAGTTTTAAAATTGCCCCCTTGCCCAATTGACAGCGGTATATTGCTCATCTTACTAAATTGACACAATCACTAATAGACTAAAAGAAGCTTTTAAAAAAATCAAGTACCTTAAAAACTGTGGATTACATCTAAGTATTGAAAAATCGGAAGCTATAATTCTCACAGTACGATTGCTTATACTTCTCCCTGAACCTATTCGGGTTATTATTAAACTTATTTTAAATATTTTCATGTTTTAGTAAAAAAATAAAACAATCCCTCAGAAATAAATTGATACTCTATATGCTGAGAACTATCATAACATATACCAGTCTTGTATGAAGGTTCACTAATTTAATTTAAAAACAAGTATAAGTATTCCAAAACAAATGCCTGAGAATTGTATACAACTATTCATACTACACAAGAATAACAAGGATGCATTTCTTTCAACAAACATAATTTCTTTCGATCTTCGTCAAAACTCTTTAAACCCTCTAATAACTGAAATAAGAAATTAAGCAAAAACAACTATTAAATATAAACATAAGCAAACTAGACATTTATTGTTGTAAAATTCATCAATAAAGATTAATTCTGCATTTTATTTTATTTCATACTGTTTTAGGTTTTTTTTTTTACCAAAATGTAAAATACACAGCATACGTAAAAAGAAGAAAAGAAAATTGAATCCTATAAGGGCTTCCGAAACTATTGTACTGTCCATAATAATTACGTTCATATTAATATTTATGGAACAAAAATTATATAAAAGAATTGCTCTTATAAAACTTTAGTATTTTTCGTGTGAAAGTTCAAAACAAGATAGAATTATTTCAAAATTTATTGGCTGAAACTATCCTTTGAAAGGGGTAAAAAAAAAAAAAGCCGAGATAAGGACTTAAAACAAATGAAGTGCATTTTACTGAATGAACTCCATAAATCCAAGATAACTATATAATGAGGAATTCGCATGTGCCCAGACTGCACCGAATGTGCAAGGTACTGTATGCACCCTAGCATGCAAGCACCAGCGAAATGCCAACAGTCACGTCACGTTTAGAAAGATGGAGTTTAATTTCAAAAATAAATTTAGCTGTAATAAGTTGTATATTTTTAATTGTTAACTAAATATGAATTATTTTCTTAAACATTCAGGAATTGAGCTCTATTAATTCAAAACGTGCAGGGATTATCCAATATGTAATCCACTTTCACTTAACCGATATATTACATCGATTAAATGTAATGCACTTTATGCTTAAATAACATTATTTACATCTTTGACATTTGTTGAAGATTGTTTACTGGATATGAAAACGACATCTACTAATTACAATTCCAAATATTATTAATATTGGAATAGGCTCTCTGAACTAGCAAATGGAGCCAAATCGTTTAAAGTACACTACAATTATCTTATTGGGCAAAAACGAAACAGTGTTCAAGCAAGTGCTGCATCTACAGGTTTGTACTTAGTATTTTTTTAGTTCTTCCAGTGCAGAAATATTTGTTCTCAACGTATTTTAATTAATTAAAGAATTTCCTGAACCTTCGGAATCAATAATTAATTCTAGTTCAATGTCTATATTTTAAAATACTATCAATTAGGTGTAAATACATTGTTTCAAATCTTGTCAATTACCTTCAACGGCTTATTTGTACTTTCACTGAACCATACATGAAATATATCGAAAAAAATTTCGAATTCCAATTTTCTGCTGAAATTATCGGCTCAAAAATGAAAAGTCATCTTAAAGTGAAATTAAATATTTTAGGCAGGTATATACCAGGGGCGTGACAACATTTTCGATCAAATCGACTGACTGGAAGTGTCACTTTATAGAATCGATTTTTCACATCATCTTGATTTAAAAAAAAAATAATAATAAATAAATAAAAATTTAGATTAAACTACATCAATGTAAAATTAGGAGATCTTTAATACCAGCTAGGTTTTATCCTCTTTAAATTGTCTGGCAGGGCTTAAATAAGGATTTTTAAAAATCTTTCCTAAAAGTACCTTTAATTTAGTTTGAAATAATCAACTATCTCACATTGTTAGCACAAATAATGAACTGATAAATATGAACTATGAAAAAATTTGATAATGAACTTAAGGAAGGAGGAAGAAAAAAATATTTGTTCTAGGTAGAAAGCACATATCCGGCCATGATATCAGTGAATTAGGCGTATTATATATCGGTTTAAAGCCAAAGATTTTAGAAACAATAATACTTTACATAGAAAGTCGTAGAAGATAATAGAGAGTGACGAAAAATCCGTAAATAAATTGTATGTTCTGGTACGAGCTTGATGAATGATTTCGTCACCATAGTTGCTCGATAGTTTTATAATTTCACTAATCCTACATCTAGGCCTTTCAGTCTACAGGATGACTCCATAAAGTCATTCTTAGCATTTAATAATGCAGAATGTAAATTTTATTAAACTTTATATGTCTTTATATTTCTTGCATACTTTTGCAAAAAAATGTTAAAATTTTCCTACGAGAAATAATGTTAAAATACTTTTCAAAAAACTGTTGAAATTAGAATTAATCGAATCATCAAATGAAAAGTTCATTCTGGAAAGTACTAAAAGTATTATATTTTTGATGCGCGGTCATAAGACTTAAGCGCGGTTTTCATGTGAGCAAAAACCACATTCAAAAATATTATGTAAGATCTAATTATTGATATTTTTGTAATTGTTATTTTTATAAAACAATATAGTAGTAAGTCTATCTGAAGCATAAAGACCTTAATACAAACGGGTTGTTCCTATTTGGATATTTGGATTAATACTATGACATTATCTCAAAATACTCAAAAAGTGACTCAAGCCCTTATTACCGCGCATCAAAGATATGTCTGGGTAATTAAACTGACAAGTATCTGATTCTAAAAAAATTCAAAAACGAAAGTTGAATTTATTTATTCAACAATTTATAGTATCATATCGCCTAACACCAAATTTGCCGATATTTACGTCTTTATTCAATTTTTCAAAATTTATTTTATCCCTTGTTATTATAAGAATAGTGTCGAATCGAAGGTACAAGTCCAACGTCCACCACTTTTGCCTCTCTAGAACCAACGAACGAGTGGACACTGATGTATGTTATTCTAAGTGTGATCTGGCTTAATTATATAATATAATAAATAATATATAACAAAATATTATTACAAAGCGAATTACAAATTATTTTCTTAAGGCTGTAAAAATATACAATTCAAATATTTTCCAGTTTGAAAAACTATTTGCATGATCCTATAACTTTGGATTTTGAATCTTAAATATATTTGGGTATATAGATTTGTTTTTTTTTTGTATCTGCTAATCAGCTGTTTGAACTTCCATTAAATGTCATTCTGCATCTATTGTGTAGTATGTCCTGGGGTAGTGTGCTGTTTCTAGTTCGGCAACTGGGAGAAAATTTTGTTTTTATAATCTTCCAAGTATATAGTATTAATAAAAAAGAGAATAATTAAAAGAAATCGTTTTATTAGTGATAAAACATGGAAACCTATGAGAATCAAGATATTTAAATAACTTACTAGTATTCCTTTCTCCCCCTCCTCCCACACGCCGAACCATTCTCCTGAGGGAAACCTGATGCAAATCTCCTCCTCACGATGCCACTTTCCACCAGCCTTCCTCCTTTCACAGCTGTTCTATTTTCAACAGTGATGGAAAACTACTGAGGTATGAACTCCAGCAAAGGCAATATATTGGAGTTATTGATCAACAGCTTGCTCAATGAACTGCGGTTAGGTACCATACCCTACATAACTTACATAAAACTCCTTCAGCATTTATGAGTTTCGAGCTCATATATATTTATACAACCTATATCTATGATTTATATAATTCCTTTGTGGTTTTTGAGTATGCAATATACCTTCCTATAAATCATTAAATAAACTGATTCAATTTAAAAACCATTTAATTTTCAATGTAAGTTCTTTTTTTATATTACGAAAGATCTACATGACTATAATAGGCCTATCTAGACATACGGAGTTGCGCTTTGGGGCTCCACTAAACCATCGAATTCCTCTTTTATCCCATCCTTACAGATTAAAATCCTCAATGCTCCTTCCTTTGTCACAAATCAAGTCATCCATCAGGACCTTAATGTTCCATATTTTGTCGATTTGGCCAGAGCCAGAAACCAATCCTTCCACGTTAAGCTTTCTAACCACCCAAATCCACTTGTTTCTAACCTGGCTTCTCTACCAATACATGATATCACCCTAGGCATCTGAAAAGAAGATAGCGGAGATCTTCTCTAGTAACGTTATTGTTGTTTTATCAATGAGTAGATTCTCATGTTTGTATCATGTGATTTTATATCTAATAGCAAATTTACTAGTTGTATATAATTAAATACAGTTATAAATAACAATAAATAAATTAATCTGGATCTTCTCTTTAGGAAGTCTGGTGAGTCAATTAATAAAAAAAAATTTTAAGATTAATAACTTCCAGTTGAATGAAATTTGTATTAAATTATGATAATATGGTACAATAATAATAAAACTATCATAACAATAATCTTCATCCTTATTTATTTTAATTCACACAATTATATTCACCTCATAATTTCATACAGGAAATCATGTCCCAATTTTCACTCAATTACACTGTCACATCTATTATTTTTGGGTTTTCAAAGTTGAATTCATGGTTCAGTTTTATGCTGTGGTAGGCCAGAGCTGTCCAATTTATATTTTTAGCGTTTCAACAATTGGTTACATTTAATTCTAGTTTCTAGTTTTTTAGATGTTTCATCTATATATACTTTTTCACAATTTATAATAAATAAATTAAAAACCTTTCCTACAATTTCTCACTACAAAAATATATAAAATACGTTGTCATAATTTAGTTAAATTTTAGTTTACTCTACTTTTTTAAACTGTAGAGTTAAGATGAATCATCTAGAACATGGGGGAAGAGCCCCGAAACTGTCCAAAAGTCCTTTTGTTGTTTTTAGATTTCATAAAGATAAAGATTTCATGTATCTTTATAATACGTCTTGATTAAGTTAAAAGGATGAGTTTTTTATGGTAATTGATTTGGTGTTAGAGAAGTACTGTTGGAGGGTTTCAACTTTTCTTCCTCGCTCAATTTCTTTTTTTGTTGGATTATTTTACGGTTTATCTTAATTTAAAAAATCATTAACTACAAAAAATTAGTATACACTACGATAATTATACCAATTTGGACATATGGAATTGAGCTCTGGGGCTCCACCAAACCATCAAATTCTTCCCGCATCCAATCGTTACAATCCAAAATCCTTGATGCTCCTTATTACGTCACAAATAAACTCATTCTCAAAGACCTTAACATCCCATTCGTTGCAGATTTGACCTAAAACAGATATGCGTCTTTTCATTCCAAACTCCTTAACCATCCTAATCCATTAATTCTTAATATTTCATCCTTAACAATCCCTGATAATCCTCCGAGGCGTCTGAAAAGAAGATGGCCACGGGACCTTCTAATTTAAATTAATGTTTGAAGTACCACCAATGGGGGTGGTTCCTTCCCAAGATTTTCAAGTGTATATGAAACATAAAACATATTTACCTATTGTATTATTTTGTACAGTTGTAAATTACATTAAATAAATAATAATAATAATAAAAAATCATTCACTTCATATTATTTAATTAATACATTAATATATACTTATATGCATGCAATTTATTCTTATTTAACATGACATATTTAAGACAAGAACACACTTTTAGGTTAAGGCCATCAACATACAACAATAAGGAAAGTTCAAAACTAGAAATAAACTAATTAACATTCTATTAACAACTAAACGTCTGGTCCTCGGCCAAAACCTATTATTTTTTTAAACATTTTTCGAATAATTGTAAACGAGTAGCCTGAACTCAATTTCATATCCTTGTATGTTGTTTTATAATTTAAAAAACGAATCATTTGATTATATAAAAATAAATTCTGCTGTAATCAATGAGTCACACAAACATAAATATATTTAGGTATTATCAATCCCGTTTTCGAATCTCAGGGACGATTAATTTTGACACTAAGTGCATGTAGGGTGGAAATTTCCAAAGACCTCACAATCCTGTTTTTAAAATTTTTATAATTTTTTGTATATTGGTAGGACCAATATGTATTAGAAATAATTTAACATGAGTAGTGTTTTTAATTGCGGAAGTGGGCTAAATCTCACAATGATTTGAATCCTATAGATGGTCAAATCTGCGAGTATATGGATTTTGCTAGAGGTATGCTTAGAATAGAACAGAAAATGGCTAATTATAAAGTTTACTTTACGTGCTATCATTTGTTTGACTTTAAAAAATTTAAATTTGGCTATTTCAGAAATTTCTAAAAATACCTTGTGAGTCACTCTGTATTCCACATGTACACCATGATCTTTTATACTTTATATGATCTTGTACAGTATCCAGTATTGTATACCAGAATTATGGAATCATGATATCACAATTCAGTAGAAGACTGCTACTCTGTTATAGGAACCGCCGAGTCACGGAACCCTATAAAAGAAAAACAAGGAACTCAATCTCGGTAAAAGCATTTTTATTCTATGAATAATGGCGGTTGTGTGATATTGGCATTTCGATCAACCCTAGTAAACTTTCTTTTCTTATAGTCTTTTCTTTCCGCCTTATGTATGAGGGTGTATCCTTGACTTGTTAAAAAATATATTTCAAAGAGAAACCTTTTCTGAAAATCTCTTCGTAATTAAAATTTCAGAATAAAAATTAACAAATAAATCACTGGAAATTGTAGATAATGTTACCTACCGAAGATTTATTTTCCTAAAAAATGTAGCGGTATAATTTATTTATTTTGAATTTTATTTATTAAGAAGTCGAGATGAAAAGAAATTTGATTTACTTGATTTACTCTATAATTTCTTCTAGTACTATAATTCTTTATAGTTAAATATATCAATCCATTTTTTAAAAAATATCATAATATCATTTAGTGATATAAATCAGGCCTGTCTGTAGCTCAGGGATTTGATACATAGGTCTTTACAACCTGAGAATTGCAGCGGCACCGGTTCGAATCCGGTCTAGGGAGTCAATTTATTTTTATGTGGTGGTCCCTTGACACGAAAATTTGATCTTCCACCATGGTGTTAGAAGAACAGTAGCTTGTAGATAACTTCCCTCGCTCCTGTATGTCAAAAATGACCAGGATGGGGTTCATAAAAAAAAAAAAAAAAATTGTTTGTATAAACAATGGTGTGTATGAATTTTTAATTATGTACCTATAATAAAAAAAAAAATCGAAAAGGAAATAGATATATTTGACTATATGGAATAATAGTACTAGAAGATGGGGAAACACTAAGAAAGATTGTACAAGTAAATATATAATTTGATAATATTCTAAAGCAAGTCTCCTTTCACATCAATATCTTAATATATAATTTATACTTTATAACTCCCTAGGAAATAAAATCAAGATTAATTTTCTTATTATTATATCATGATCGTAAATATATCTTGATTTATCTTCTATTTTTTAAATTATGTTTTTTCACTTTTTTTTAAAGCCCATATAAATTTTACTATCTTAAATTAACTTGTATTCAATGACAAAAAACAATAACACTGATTTTTTTTCTTTTCTTCTCTACCACAGTAATTTTGTAAGAGAGCTGTTTCTTGATTTTACATACTTTCCCGAGAGAATATCATCGTGTAAGGAACTTATTGGTTTATATTTATTTTTATAACATATTTAGACATAAATTGTAGAAAAATAAAATTCCCATGTGCCAGGTAGTTCGTTTTTATAACTAAATTATGTATAATTGGTCACAACAATGTGAAGGTTCACCCTATTTTTATTTCTTTCAACAAAATGAAGGCATTATTTCAAACATATTTTTAGATAGAGTATGCTGTGGAATCTGGTATTATAGTATATACTACCAATATTGTTAAATTCATTAAAATCATCAGTGTATGTCCAAAAGCAGGCAAAAAACAGTTTGTGGCAGTAATTCGCCAAGTGATATCAGCCCCTATGCCTCCTCCCTCCCCCCCCCCAAAATCAAACAATTATTGCCACAGTAACTGGGCTTCTTAACTGTTTTATTGGAGTTTTTCTGATCAACAGTTGTTGCATAAAAGGTCAAGGTAATTGGGTAGTTGTGTGAAAACTTCCTTTTTTATTTCGTTCAATAATTATTTACAGTTTTATTTCCTAAGTATATGATTACAGTTTGATTTAAATACTTTGTTATTTTTAACAAATTCAATAGGGTATTTGACTGCTGTCGATTAGTTTGATTGTTTGGGCTTGAAGATCTTAATAATTGAGTAGTTCGCCATTACTTTTATTAAATTGATAGATTTATTTATTGATAGATATTACAATCTGCCACACAGTTGTGGGCAATAGGTAATAGTGATGAATGATCTCATACATACTAAAATAAAAAAATAAAATAAATAAATAAAAAAAAAAACTCTCTTAAAATATATACAAACAAATGAATAGACAAGATGAACATAATCAAACTATCTGTATGAAAAATAAATAAATAAAATAACATAATGATAAAATAATATATACAATATTTACACAATCGACCTGAGGATCCCTGAGCCCACTCTATCCCCCCGTGTGAGGGGTAGAGCAGAGCTCGAGAGATCCCAGCGCATCCCTCTCGCCGCATCACTGGTAATTAGCCATTACTAGTATAAATCTTACCTGTTCGTATTTTTTTTTTGGCGTAGGAGGAAAGGTCACCATTCTTATTTGTTCCTGTTAATCATGCTGTGAGTTTTATTATTATAATATTATTATTATAATTATTATTATACATATTTTAATATGTTATATTATAGTCTCTCATTTATTTACATACGATGGCATTACGGATCATAGAGCAAATCTAAATTTACAGAGATGTAATTGAAAAAAAAAAAAATCCACTAGTGATGGAAAAAGCACGACTCCAGTGGATCATGGCGCTTTTCTCTTTACCACGCTACTGGTATTAAAAGCTAATGTAGGATGAGTGAGGAAACATACTAGTACGTTTGAAGTTTAGCAACTAGTGTTGCTAGCCTCTTCGTGACTTGTATATAATGATGCCAAATCCAGTTTTTTGCAAAAGTCGGGAAGACAAGTTAGTGCATCCCAAAGGCTTTTACGGCGTGCTGACCTATGCAGCAAATTATTAGTTACAGTGAGCGGCAACCCGCCCGGTCCGGGAATAGCAAACCTCTTTGCTTTCACTGGACTTCGATGACTCCCATTAAGGTTTCTTCCTCAGAACCTATTGCGAACTTATGGTGGTGAAAGGGAGATGAAAATTATGGTTCATTGACAATTATCTGCATTCAAGCTAGCCTAGGGATTAATATAATCGCGTCCAATATAAATAAACTATTTCATAATAAAGTATATAAACTTATTAAAAAAAATAAATATCAAAATAAATTAATAAATTAAAATAAATAAGAATTTGGGGGAAATCTTCATTAATCTCCATAAATAATAATAATATCATAAATCAGTGTTAAAGAAGAACTTATATTTTTAGCTAAAAAGTCACATTATTTATGGCCCAATGACTGCCAATTTCAATTATTCTCGATGTATCAAATAAAACAGTAGTAATAATACTCTTTCGGGAGCATGATTAACAGGAAGAAATAGAAAAAGTGACCTTTCCTCTAATGCCAAAAAAAAAACAGACAGGAAAGATTTATGCCAGTAATGGTCAACTAATCATATCTTGAGATCTTCAAACACAAACACGATTATTTAAGAGGCATACTAGCTGATAAATTAAACTTATCGATAGCAATCAAATTCAAGCCTATTGCACTTCGTTAAAAATAACAAAGTATTTAAATCAAACTGTAATTATATACTTGGGAAATCAAAATGTAAATAATTATTAAACGAAATAAAAAAAGGAATTTAAACAACAGCTGGTGGTCAGAAAAACTCGAATAAAACAGTTAAGAAGCGTAGTTACTGTGGTAATAATTGTCCGATTTTTTTTTTTTAGGGGAGGGGGAGGGAGGGATGAAATCCCTTTTCAAATTTCATGTACAAACTGTTTTTTGCCTGCTTTTGGACATATACAGATGATTTTAATGAATTTAACAATATGGGTAGTATACTACAATACCACATTTAACAAGATACTCTATCTAAAAATCTGTTTCAAACAATGCCTTCATTTATAAACTAAAATCAATTATAAACATATAATTGTTTCTATAAGACGCTATAAATGTTCTAAAGTATAGATGATTCATACGTTACTTGAAATAAACTTAGGGCTTTGTGGTAGACAAATAGACTTACAATAGATTAAAAAGATTTAGTAGATATCTAAGGATTCTATCAAGCCACAAAAAATTCTTATCCGAAATCGTCATATTATAGCATTAAATATAAACTGATGAATGATGTTAAAATGAAATCTCATTAATAGTCGTAAGTTATTCAATATTCATTACCTTGAATAGATAATATTTGCGTGGAAATAAATGTTTAAGAAATTAATAATTATTACTAACTTCAGTCTTTCTCAAACGTTCGTTTATTATTTCTTAATTAATATTTTCTTTTTTCCATTCCCTAGGGGAAGTCGTAAGAAAAGTCCTGATGCCAGAAAATTCCAACAGCACACATATTTTTACATTTGGGAAAGTAAAGAAAGTGTTTGTAGGTGTAAATTTGCTAGAAGTTTCACTCAATCACGATTCCAAGGGTAAGATGAGAGGATGAGAAAGTTTGGGAGGATAATTCACTCCTTCATTGATTGGTGTCATCGCAAGCTTTGTCTACAAGGAGGTATGAGAAATAAAAACTAATTAATAAATTTAAGCAACCCTATTGAATCTTTGTTTCAAGGCGATTTTTACAGTAAAGCATTACGCAGTCATCACAAAAAATAAAAACTATAAACTTAAAATGTTATATACTCAATGTCCTATTTGAGGTGTAACTTGAATCTGATAATTGCAGGAAAGGAGCTAAAAAATATATATAGATAGCTTTTTAACAGTTAAAACTTCAAGTCTCGTTGGTTGAGTTTAGTTTTTCAAATTAAGGTTAATGATTGTTTCCTTGTTTCTTTACTCTTGAAAGTTTTTTTCTTGTAGCAATCAGCTAGTTATACTGCACAGAATCAACCAATAATTATCCTTATTAAAACCAAATGAAGAATCTAATCTAATCTAAACTTGGTGATCAATTTTAACTAGCTGTGCCCCACGTTAAATATACTTTTAAAATAAAATTTATATTAGCAATGTGCTGTACAATTACTAATGGGATTACTTAATTATAAGGGATGACTTGATTATTTTAAAAAATAGGGAGTGGGTAGCTCATTAGTAAGGCAATGGACAACTAACTCTAAGAGTCCGGGTTCGAATCCGGCTGTGGCAGAAAATTATTATCTGTTGAGTAAGCCCTGTGGGTTCGGGATCTATCCAGTCTCATAAAGTGGGTACTCTTAATTGGGTATAAATCTGGCATTTTTTTTTTCTATATAGACATCAGACATGTTCATGAAGCAGTGTTGTATAAAGAAAATTATAGCTAGTAATAACAACCCTCTACTTAGATTTGGTAGGCTTAGTTGTCATTTATTTTCGGCTCAGAGCTTCCTCCCATGCTTCTTGTGCTTCTTATAAGGCTCCTCTATTTTCAGCAATAATTATAATACTTAATTAACAATTAATTCTCGATCTATAGAGATGCATTTTTCCATTCATTACTTTCAATTTTGGGCTCCTTAGTTTAGTTTCCCATTTTATTCTGCCCATAAATATTACAAATAAAAATGGGCTTAAGCCGTCCCCTTGTTTTACTCCCGTTTCCATTTTACATAGGTTTGATTTATTGCCCTTGAGCCAAACTATTTCGTACACTATGTTGTTCAACAAGCTGAGGATTGCATGGGTCAGGTTAATGGGAACTCCTTTATCTTTCAATACTAGTTTGAGTTCTACTCAAGGCTCATTTGTAACCAAATCAATTTAGTTGAAAACCTCTCTTCTGCCAACTGGGAAAATATCGTCACTTTCCTTGAATAGTGAGTGGTACATTTCACACACAAAAAAAAGGTTTTGGTTGTATTTTGAAATGAATCTATTCCAAAAATTGTTAAGGGTTTGATATGCGTCTATACAACCATAGCAGTGATAAAACCTTCCAACAAAAGAAGTTATGATACATTCTTTTCGCGCTTCGGTCCCATTTCCCTGCTTTTGAAAACAATCCGGATTCCTTTTAAAGTCGGCAGCTAAGCACTTTTCCACCACTCTAACTAACTAGTCCCTAAGAAAACTGATTTGTGCTATTTCTTTTGCATAGTGTTATTTGTAATTCCAAGAAGCCACGTGAAAAATTACGGAAATTCGAGCACGTTTATCGCTCGAAATGTTGGTCTGAACACTGGATACTTTTTAATTGAATTTATTAATTTTCCTTGAGATAGCAAAAAGAATTGTCAAACAGTGAAACTGCTTCGGCGAAAGCTCTAAGAGATATTTATCTTTAAAAGTGCAATTAGAGAAAGTTTTAACCTATCTAGAATAAACTCAGAGCTGAATTCATATTCTGAGTGAAATGATAAGCCCACGAAAGTGCTATTTTACCAATAAGTTTAAAATTTTAAAACAAAATTAATAAACAGCCGGTTAGATAAGCGGGGGGGGGGGGGAAGGTGTTCCTTATACACATGCGTAATGAACAGTGCTTTTCTAAACTCAGGTTCAGTAACAGTTCTATCATACTATCGGCAAGGACCATAACTATCGTTTATGTTTAATATGAAAAGGGAAATAGAAACGAATTTTTTTTTTTTTGTTTTTGTGAATTTTTTTTTCACTAGAGCAAATCTCTTTCTCGGGCAGTTTGTTCTAGCTTCAACATTTTTAACATAAACAAAATAATTGTTAGAATTTCATATCGAAAAAAAGCCAGAGCTTAGGATAATTGTTAATTGAGGACTTTGAAAGAAACTCAAATATTCCAGTTGTAAAGTATTTTAATGCAGTACACAAGAGATTTTTGAAAACAGTTCTGGCAAAGGCAGCCCTCTATTATCATCACTATTATTATTCTGAAATAGTGTGATTAAAGTGTTTGCAATATTATCTTTATCAAACCTTAATCATTTCTTAAGTGCTCAATGATCAGAAAATTAAAAAGGTTTTTTTTATTATATAACTGCCGTTAAAATCACATTCCGTAATAATTCTCATAAAATCATAGTTTCAGACATAGTGGCAGTAAGAAAAGAAACTTTGTTACTTATATATAGCACTGAAACCGTTTACATTTGTTTATTGATACAATTTTTTTGAACACCGTATTTTTTGAACTCCACTTTCAGTTGAATAGTAAAATTCATATACCTGGGAATAGGTTTTGTTTCTGAATATAATAAGTGGATTTACTTCCAAATTCACTTTAGTGTGAAAGTGAAACATTTTACTTGATTGCCGCCTATGAATTCGGTCCCTAGAGCTGGTTCCTAACCCTACAAGGTGCGACCAGAAGCCTGATTAAAAGACAACCCAGCTGTTTTAAAGTCCTAATGGAAAAGATCCAGGCAGTCTTGGCAATGATGCTACAAGGAAGCTGATATATGGCGTTTTCCTGATGTCCTACTTTCCTCCTGAAAATGCTTTGGAATATAAATTTATCGTTACTAAGAAAGACGAACAATAAAGATACATATTATTTGATTATTTATTATTACAGAAAATATATTTTAACAGCGAAGTAATTTACGATCAAAAAGGTATTTTTGTAGCTAGTAAGCTTAATGTCATATATGGATTGCGGTAAAACCGTTAAGTGCTTGCGTTCCTGGGTTCTTCTTATGAGTGCGTCTGGACTGGAACATTTTAGCATTCGTTTTCATTTGTCAAATCATCGGGACATACGGAGTTGAGCTTTGGCACCGTCCTATAAACCTTCGAATTCCTCTCGTATCCAATCCTTACAATCCGAAATCCTTCGTAAAATTATCAATTCTCCTTATTTTGTTACTAATAAAACCATCCATAAAGGCCTAAATGTTCCTTATGTAACCGATCTAGCCCGAACCCGATATTATTCCTTCCATAATAAACTCCCTAACCACCCAAACCCACTAGTTTCTAACCTTGCTTCCTCTTCCATTCCTGGCAATCCTCCGGGCGCCTGAAAAGAAGATGGCCTTGTGACCTTATATTGTAAACTGTTTTTAGAGTTATACTACTGGGTAGTTTCTCTACATCCTGTATCATATCATTATGTCATTATGATCAAATTTACTTGTTGTATTTTTTATACAGTTGTAAATATCAATAAATAAATTTAAAAAATAAAAATGGTCATATAAAATGGCACATTCACTGCTTTTTGCACTGTTTAGATTGGATTCTCTGAATGTTAGAGGTTTTTAAATTATATCAGCATCTCATATGTCCATAATGGTTTTGTAAGTGATTTAAAAAATCAGTTGGTTGAGAATAATTTGGAACTTCAATCGAGTAACCTGGTTAGGCTAATAGTTTAACTAGCTTGTTCAGTTTAATAGGGGTTCTCCATTGCAATATCTTGAATACGAAGCTATGGCATATAGCAGTCTCTTAAATACTAAACCATACTGTATATATTAGATACGAAATCAGTCTCTTAGTACATGAAACCAGATTGCTAATCGTTATTAAGTTGCGCAACGAGTCATTGAGATGGTTTTCCATTACTTAACCTCATTTCTAAAACGTCTATCAGTTATTGTGGGATTACACTAGCTAATCTAGTGTCGAGGTGGCTGTATATAATTATTTAGTTCTGGCTTCAATTGAAGATGAGAGGTACTCTACATCATAATGTGCTGATCCACGGTGTATATTGTTACTCACTGCCTCCTTGGAGGAGGAATCCATGTAAGGAAAATTCACCCTTTGAATTGACAATTTTGTACTTAGATAAATCTCTAGGCTATTAAACGCCCTCGAAAGGGGCTAAGTGCTATATGTAAAACATTACATTGAGGAATATTTCAATATAGAACACGGCTATTCATTGGTACGATCAAAGTATTTACAAGAAATTAACATTTCAATGTACGATTTTTGTCTGCCTCGTTATGGCAGTGGTCATACGGCACCTTAAGCGATGACCAAGAGATAGTAGTAAGGTTGCAATACTACATTGCACTAGCCTGACTTCGATAAGTGGACCTTAATTCAACATACGCAAGAGCTGAGTTGGAGATCAGAGTTAGAAGTCGGGAGATCCTCATATGACATTCTCGCCAAGTGTAAAGCGGGTACCAGATCCTTCAATGCGTACCTGACCTTCAATAAAGAAAAACTAGCCGTTGATTACAGATGCTAGCACATCACCAGCCGGAATGATCCATCCTATTCTTTGTAAGTCCGCGGCAATCATGCTACCAGTGTAAACCCGCCTTCAGTGGACCCTATAAATCTTCTCTTATATCATGCGGTAAAACAAGTATTATGTATATATATGTATATATACAAGTCTATTGTATATATTGTATTAGTTTGGAAATAAAGATTAGGAGGTTAGAAAAAAACAGCTCCTTCAAAACACCCCTTCTTTATCAAGGAACTAAACCCATTTGGGTTGTAATAATATATTTTTATTTTTTTTGTTTGGTGTTTGCGGCTTTAGCGCACTTGCTCAGCCTCCACTGGCCCATTACCAGTGATGCGGCGAGAGGGATGCGCTGGGATCTCTTGAGCTCTGCTCT
>NW_027112088.1:624820-637098 GCF_000696795.3 Halyomorpha halys | reverse complement strand
ACTGTGTGGCAGATTGTAATATCTATCAATAAATAAATCAATCAATTTCAATATAAAAAAAACATTTTTTTGTTTGATTTCATTTGATTTTTAGCACTAATGGTGACCTACGTCCTTGGATGAATATAAGAAAAAATTCACCCATCATTATCAAAAAGCGGTTGATAAAAACACAAAGAAAGAAAAGAAAAGAAAAATGAATAATCATTTGAATTAGCATAAATGTTGTTTACTAACAATATAACGTCCTTGCATCATTCTCACGCATGGTACTGCAGATAAAACTTGTTAGTATTAAAAGCAGTCAGCTACAAGACAGAATTCAGAATCACTCTAGCGGGCTGCCAGAGGAAGTAGTTAGATTAGGGTCTATTACTACTAATAGGCAGTAATTAGTCTTGGATAGCTTCTTTTGCTATCTGTAATCAGGAGAAATAAATAATAGATCATTTCATATAATCAGCAACAACGTTTCGGGGAAATATCCCCCATCTTCAAGTTGCTATAAAACTAAATTCAACAAAAACCCATAACATGCGCTTACAACACTACTAACATATCATATATACTTCAAAACTATTTATAAACTATTTACCTGATAAAAATGACCTATATAGGTGAAACATCTGAAAAATTAAAAACAAGAATTGATCAACATAAGATCAATTGTAAAAATTTAAAAAACCATAAAAACTACAGCATTGACACAACATAGTATTAAATATAAACATCAATTTGATTTTAATAATCCAGAAATATTAGATATAGTTAAGAATAGTAGGAATAGAAAAATAATTAAGTCAGTACATATTACAAAAAACATTGACAAATCAATTAATTATAAAACTGATACAAAAACTTTAGGCACATATTATATAGATATTATAAATCAATTAACTTTTTAGTTTTTATGTGGTTTTATATAATATAGAATTAATTTAGTCATTTTTGTTTGTTATTGTATAAAAAAAAGGTTTAATAATTAAAAACATTATCATTGTATAATAATTAAAAAATAAGTTAAAACCATAAATATATGCCCAGAGTTGGATATGATATTTTTTTATTTCTTTATCAATCAAACTATAAAAAATTAGATCCTGCCAAATAGTGGAATTATTCTATTTATAAAATAAAGCGTTGTTTTTATTCGCTAGTTTTTCCGATATATCAAAATATCAACATTCAAATTTGAATATTGAAAACTAATATTTAAAATAAAACAAACAATCATAGTAAAAATTAATTTAAAAAAATATTAGCTATTATAGTAGTGTTAATCATTTGGGGTATCGATGCTTTGTTCTCGATATTATCATTCACATATTTTAAAAAGACAAATTTAAAATCCCAATTTAAATTTACATTAATTACCTAAATTTACAAGGAAGCCTATGAATATATTATAAAGATGAGCGCTTAGGAATTTAAATTAGATTTCTCGGCGCTATTTCTTTTATTATTAATTAAAATAAACTTATAATTATTTGACTAACCGGATGATCTTTCAAGGCAAAATATAATGGCAACTGCTTCTAATCTTCCTGTTACATGGGATTTACCCTAAGCTATAAATTTTAACAGACAAAGTATAATAAAGCTAATTATAACGTTAGAATGTTTCTTAGAGAGTAATGGTTATTAATGAAATAAAACCACGTTAATTTTTTTTAAACCTGTCCTGTTATTTTGATAACAGTGATAAACTTTTTTTTCATATTTACTAATTAAGGAAGAAATTCATAACAAGAAAATCAAGGATAGCTTTTTTTGTGTGTGTTATAATTTCCTCTTGTGAAATTGTGACAGAGTTATTTCAGGCGTCTTAGTTAATTTTCTGCCTTATATTACTATATTCTACACTGTTAAATACAATTAAACGAGGAAGTATAGGAGAAGCCATTTTTTGGCCATTTATTCCATTTCCAACATTTAAGAAACGGGTTTAAGGACTTAAGGACTATTTGTCAAAGAATACTCTGCTATTCTTTATGGAAGTAGCAAAAAAAAAAAGTGAAAACGTTTCATAGATTTTGGAGCTTTACTTTGAAGTTTATGCTCATTTCCATCATTAACGAGCGATTTTTTGACAAATATTGTTCTATAAATTGATAAATTAGATTAGAGTTTGTACAGTATGAAACTAAAATAGTCCTTTTTTTTTTTTTTTTAATAAAGTTCCCTAATTTTTTTTTCTGTTGCTGTAAAAATTCATATTTTAAGGTATCTTGAGTTGGGAACAACTGTTTACTTTGTTCCTGTCAAAAAAACAACAGTTTCGAAAAAGATAATAAAACCGTATACACATGAATACAATCGGCAGAGATTGACGGTTTTTCGATTCAAACTTCAGCCTCAATTTTCTCTTTTTTCTCATTTAGTTATCCTTCAATATTTTGTATTAATTCATTGTTCATTAATGCAAGCAACAAGAACAGGTTATTTATATTATACAATCAAAATTAAAGGTACACAAGAGGACGATTTTTTGAAAATTCGGCTATTACGTTCTGTTAAACTGTTATAACAATAAGTATAAGTATGAGTTTTAAATATCACTCGATTGTGCATTGATATACCATACCTAGTTAATCTAAATCGATAGTGGCTTTTATGAGACATGTGATAAATCGATTCTATCATGTAGCAATTATGGCTACTTGATCATTTGCCCTCGGGGCCTTAACCTGAGGCTAAATCAATTAAAAATAATACTTTTACATAATCAGAAATACTTTCCCTCATTCTATACTTGGCGGCATAGGATCTACTACAAAATAAGTCTTAATTTGGGAGTCGTAGAGGAGGTTGAGAATTAATATTTCGTTGGATTTTATTATTTACTTTTATTTTTGTTTTACTTCCACCTTTTAAATTTGTTCCTCACAACTCCTGAAATATGACGAGGCAATAAACTAATAGTTCACGAAAAGAGACATGAAATTCCATTAGCGTTATCATATAACATATTTTTTTCTTCTTTTTTGTGGATTTTTATTCATTTTTTTTAAAATATTTTGATAACGATAATATTCCATGCTCCTGACTTTGTGACTATAACCTTGACTCCAAAACCGGTACCTTTGAAGGCCACTTGGTCGTGGCAATTCACTGGTTTTTGGAACCTCCGGATTTTTTGGAAATTACGAGATTTCCTTGATCATTGAATTCCTGGTTCATGGAACTATTTCTGTCCTGACTATATGTCTTTTCACGATGAGTACTACCTATAGTTCAAACCTTCAAGTTCTTGGTCCAGGCTCATGGATTGGCAGCTAAACTTTGTCCCAATTTTGGTAAAAATACGCTTTTTTCCAAGCAGGAAAATGTCCCTCAGTTTTAGTTTAAGACTATACATATATATTTTGAAGGAGTGGAATAGCTCAGTAGGGAAAGGTGCTGTGCTACTAAGGACCCGGGTTCAAATCTGGCTGAGGCATATAACTATTTATTCTGTTACTGTAGCAGTGAGTCAACCCTGTGGGTTCAGGAACCCTCCTGGGACCCACTCACCCTCTATAAAGTGGGTACCCTTAATTCGGAAAAAGTCTGGCTGTAGAGAGTGATCTTAAAATAATCGCCTTATATAGTGTACATATAACCGTTGTTCCAAAAACAGTACTTTGCAACAAACTGAACCACTGACCCTTTATGGATTATAGCAGTTCAATTAATATTATATATATTGAGGATTTAAAGTTTTTTTTTTCTTTGAGCATTAATCCTTTGAATCTCATAAAACTCCTGAAATATTTCATTATTTAAAAAAAATTTAATTTGACATATGCGTGTCAATATTTAAATAATAATCTATCGTATATCATTTATGTTGTTGTTTCACATGATAACATTCCGAAATTTTTTAATAATCTAATTGTATTAAAAAGTATAAAAGTTATCTTTTTGAAGCCAAAATGATCCAACTCAATTTTTCTTAAAATATGAGGCAATACTACAAATGAATTCCAAATATGAGTACTAGTTGGAATAGAGGTGTAACTCCTACATTCAGTTTTATCATCATTCTACTTTGGAAAAGATTACATGTGTTCAAACAGTTTCTCCAGTGGGCCCTGGAGCAGATAAAAAAATTAAAGTTCCTGAAAGTTGTATTTTATATCTCGAGTTAGAAAAATGTTATCGACCTGGCCATTTCTTCAAAACATTTGTTTTTTATAGTTAAAGAAAGGAATACGCAAACCTTAATACGAAATTAATTTTCGATTCAATGAATTTTTAAAATTGTTCAAACCTTAAAATATAAATAGCATGTAAGTGGTAAAATAAATACAAGGGCAGGATAAACGATACATGAGCTAAAAAAATCAATTTGGTGAGAAAAATTTTGGTAGAATACCAGAATTTTCACCTACTATTCTACTATAGAATTAATATCTCAATACAGTGTTTGACAGACTTATACCTTTTTTCCCAATTAAAGAATCCAGATCATATTTTTAACGAAATAAAAATCATGATACTTCGTTTGAATAATATTGGAACTAATAAGATATAGGTAAGTATCAATAAAGATTTTTAGTATTTTATGTTCAAATATTTTCTATGGCATCAATAAAAGAAGTTCCCACTAAAGATGTGAATTATAAATATATAATTTAAAAGGAGTATCTTAAGGTTTTATCTGACCTTGAGAAACAATGTATACCACTAGTTTGGGATATCAGGGCTCTATTACACAATGAAAGTTAATATTCATTACTTCATAAATACTAAGTATTAGTTCATAGTATAGTGTATTGAGTCTGCTAAAATGTACTAATAATACTTTTTTTCATAATGGAGATGATTAATAGTAATATAGCAGTTAAAAAGTATAAATATACAAATCAGCATTGTATGAATCAATGAAATTTCACCAGGCAAAAACAACAAGACTAACAATATCAGTTTGTAATTTATTATGAAAGACTTAAGATTAAGAAGATACCACTTAAGTAAAAAAGTAACTCATCCATTAAGCTCCGAGTGCCTAAACCTCAATATTCTTAAATCATTATTCACTATTAAAAGCTAAGTTATGCTGATGACACATGTAGCCTATGAGTGAATAATGACACTATTATTCCAAAATCATCAATCTCACATCACAATACTTGAAGAATGTTTTTAAAACAGAAGAATTAATATAAATTCTAATAAATCCGATCAAATCAACTTTACCCTTCCTCGTAAACCTATAACTTCCTATATATTGTGCTTTAATAATACACTTCTATTCCTGTATAACAGACTCGTTACTTAGAACTAGATATAGATAAACAACAAACTTAGGATCAAACTAGGACCTAAAGACAAAAAAGTGCTCATCAATTCCGACTATTATAACACTTCTCCACACTATTGCACTATTGTAATATAACAAAAATCACATTTACTTATATACTTATGCAATACAGTAGTAAATTTAAATAAATAATAAAAGAAAAAAGTAATTTCTGTTTCGTTATTTATGACAGATTGCTTCTTAAATATTTAAGTAGTTAATCCAACGAAAATCTACTGATTATTATTTTGTATGATCCAATTAAACTAAAACGTTCATAATATAATCAAAATAAACCATGACGGATTGTATTTTATTAATTAGATCTCTAATTATTAATTAGATCTTGAATGCCTCACAACTCAGTAATCAAAGAAAGTCTTCAATCCCTCGATTATCCGATCTTATATAGCTACCTACAGATTTCATTCGAAAACTGATCGAAATATGAATGAGAGAGAAAACATATGAATTTTGTAAGCCTTGAAAGACTCCGCAACAAGTGAATGAAATCAGTTTGTCATTCACCCTCTTCTTGGCATTGGTGGTACTATAATTCATGGAATGTTAAAATATCGATATATGAATGATAAGATTCGATATTCGACCAACAACGATAGTTTGACTCAAGAAATTCTTTTTTTTTTTTTTTTGTGAAAAATAAACATCAAGTTAATTTTAATGAAGATCATACGACATCTTCAACAAATGAGAAACAATGTAAAATCTTTTAATTTAACCAAATATTGTTTTTGTTGTTTACGTTTCATAAAATCTATCTACTTCCATAATAAGTGATTATAAATGTCATTTTAAAAAATAAAAACTATATAATTAAAAAGGTGTCATCTTAATATGAAATAAATAGAAATAAAACAATACCGAATTTTTCCTAGATGTTTATTTCGACCGAAACTATGGAATATTTTGTTAATTGCTTTATTCAATTTTGAAATACTGATAGTTTGAATTCTTATTTAGCAAGTGCAAACCCTTTTTTTTTTGACATGAAAAATAAAGATCGTTAATCGAGATCCAAAAAAAAAACCGAGATGATTAAGAAACAAGACAAAATCCAAAGCTTTTTAATCTTTTTTTTTAATTTAATAAAATATTGTTCTTTTCGTCCATATCTCACAAAATTGATCTAGCAACTGCAAAGTAAAAATTAAAAAAGTTCAAAGTTATATATAACATGTGATAAAAACTTTTATTTTAAAACAATAAAACTATAAATCAGGAAGGTGATAATGTATATAAAAACAATAGACATAAATCTATAACATTTCTTTTGTCAACTGCTGTCTATTTCAAATAAAACGAAGAGAAAATCTGTAATAAATTTTTTTTATTATTCTATAGTTGCAAAGATAGTATTTAAACAATAGTTATACTCTAAATATATCTATACCTTATTATCTTTATTTTTTTTAAAAATCAAAACGTTAAAAAAGAACGTTTTATTAAATTAGTATAGTGAATATGACTTAATTAATAAGAGATATGCACGAAAAATAATTAATGAATCATTTAAAGTATTAGAAATTATAATAAAAATAAATAATAGTGCGAATGAAACAACATACCGTTAGCAGGGAACGAAAGGTTGAAGACTGACCGTAGGAAGCTCCCACTCTTCCATTCTAGAGGAAGGGGTCCGAAACTGTCCGATCTTCCTCAGCTGCGGAGTAACAGTGGGTTACCGCATAGTACAAGAGCCCAAGGGGATAAATAAGGCAGTTATTTTACTCCATTTTTTTATTACTTAATTGAAAACTAGGTATAATTACTAGGCAAAATCTGCCAAGTATGGGAAGGAGGAATAAAAAATGGCGGCTGTTTCAAGAAGTTAAAAATAATTAATTTTTATTCGGAGCTCTATATCTTTACAAATACCAACAACAATAGAAACTCTAAGAGTGCATCATTTAAAATAGAGTAAATTTTCTAAAATATAAGCCCTAATAGAGCTATTTACGTTCAACAGTTCTCGAGATATAGCTTTTTAAAAAGAAACATTTCATAAAAATGTTATATGGAATGTACTGAAATATCAGTAGTAAGTTAATTTATTTTGATAAATCTATATCTCAGGACCTATGAGACGTACAGATGCCTATTAGCACTCAAATTAAAGCTAGTTTAATGGACTATAAAGTAGTTTATGACCTTTACCTTCTTAGGAGTAGTAGTTTTCATGAAATTTGCTAAAATAAATTGATTTATAGTTGTTCGGGCAAATTTTCATTATAATATAATAAATCATAATATAATAAAAATCATAATATGATAAAAAATCATAATATAATAAATAATTTGCCAAATTTATATTCGTATGTAAATATCATAAAAAACTGCTACCACTACGAAGATAAGTGTCATAAACTACTTTTTAGTAAGTGAAATTTCCTTTATTTTGAGTGTTGGCAGACATATGTGCGTCTTATGGATCTAGAGATATATTTTTCAAAAATCCAACATTTTCTACGATCAACTATAAATTAACATTATGTGAGTTTATTTCGTAAAAGGCTATTTCTTGAGAACTATTAGACGTAAATAACTCTATCAGGGCTAATATTTCAGTAAATTTACTCTTCTTTATTTAAATTATTTAAGGTTCTTTTAGATTTTCTAATGTTGTTGGTGGTTTTTAAGATAAAGAGCTCCGAATGAAAAATGGATGTTTTTTAAGGTTTTGAAACAACTGTCATTTTTTATTCCCCCTACCTATACTTGGCAGACTCATCAGTATACATAATTTTCATTTAAGTAATAAAAAATTGGGGTGAGATAACTGCCTTTTTTTTCTTCCCGGCTTTTGTACTAGCAATTTTAGCTTGCCTTTAAGCCAACGAAAAAACGAAGTTATTTCACTCCAACTTTTTATTACTTTAATAAAAGCTATATACAGTTAAGAGTAAAAATTGATGACTCTGCCAACCCAAGTTACAAAAACTTCATTTTCGAGTTCTTTCGATTAAAGAAAAAATTCTGCGTTATTTTCTGATAAAAAAGGATTCAATTTTTATCTAGAGTAAACGATGGATACAGCAAAGCCAAAGTAAATATTGAAATATTTAAGGTGTACACCTCTGATGTTTTTTTTCCAGAAAAATCTAAACGTTTCGCTCACTTTTCTATCGGAGCTCCGATTGGTTTAAAAATAAAACAATATTTTTTTCCGAATAACAAAAAAACAATTTTAGTTAATTAATATTTTCGGTTAATATTTTTAAAAAAAAAATGCAGTTTGAAATTAAAAAATATTTTTGGTAACGTTTTGAAAAAGCCGCCATTTTTCATTTCCTCCATCGATTTTGACTAGTAATTATATAAAGTTTTCATCAGAGTAATTAAAAATTGGAATAACTTCTTTTGTTTCCTCCAGGCTCTTTGAATATTGGGGCAGGAACAGAAGAACTTGGTCAAACCTAATCCTATAAGTATTAATGAATAAACATATATATATTATAGTATTCATGATTGGATCTTTTTTTTAAATATATAAAAAAAAATATATAAAAGCAGTGACATCTTAATAGTGAAAATTAAAACTGAACTTGATTCCGAATTCGTGTCTATTAAAAAAAATATATAAATCCGACACTTAAAAGAAATAAAAGTAATGAAAGTTAATTATAAAATTTTAGCCTGACAATAAAGTAAAATCACAATTTTGTTGATTAATCGCATGAATAAGTATAATTACGATGTAAGTAGCCTCTGTGAGAGTTTATTTACAAACTAGTCGTGAAATTTCACTCATTCCCGAAAAAAGAAAGTATAATCTCAACTTAATGTGGTTCTTGTCTCTCTCTTAGTCTGTATTTTAATTCTCTATTTATATAGATTTCTTTATCTCGCAAGTTATAAATATATTCTCCTGTTTAAAGTTATAAATTAGGAGAAAATCTAGGAGAGAATAAGTCTGAACTAAGAAGCATTGAATAATAAATGTGGAATGAGGCTAAAATTTGGAATAACATGATTACAGAATGACATATATGTGGAAACAAATAAATCTAAATTAGGCATAATTAAAAAAAAACATAATCATGTATGTGTATTTACCTGTAAACTGGAGCAATTCTTTTAAAGGTTTTCAGCCTTGTAGATGGCCATTTGAGGCAGATTTTTTTTTTTTTTTTCCTCCTCTTCTGTAAATATTTTAATTGGTATTTAGTACATACATATAGGAGGTATGCTATATGTATAGCTGGGTGTGAAGGATACCTTGGATTGTCTTTTGGCATTATAAGGTTAGGTGAGGGGTCCAATGAAGGTTGTAAACTTGGTTGTAAACTTACGCCAGTGGATTATTGGAACGGGGAGGGGCCGTTCCGTTGAGGCAGATTATATTCAGAAAGCAATAGATACCACACCAATACTTTCATTCATTGAACTACAGTTTCTATTGGAAAAAAGGCTGGATACCTTGAAATACATATTCATTATTGATATACATATTCACTTTGACTTCCCTTTATATGGAATAACATATACGTTATTCCATAACGCCGTTTTTTAATTTTAGACATTTTTTAAATATTGCTCGATTTAACTGCTTAAAGTCTCCTCTTCCCGTTTTAAGCATATATTTCAAAAGTGATATAGGACCATCGTTCCCTGGGGTTTATAGTGAGGCGAGTCGGGCAGGGAATGATTGCTTTTTTTTTTGTGTTATTATCTCTCCTCTGTGAGATTGTGACATGTCATCCTCGACCAACCTACAATAGTTGTCTGTTTGAAAATACAGATAAGGTTACCACGCAGGGCGGGAGTGTTGGGTTCCAAGCCGTTTTTCAATTTCAGGCGATTTTTAATATTGCTCGATTAAACTTAAAGTCTCATCTTCCCGTTTTAAGGAAGTTTTTCAAAAAGTGTATTGCGATAGTGCAAAAGTTTGAATTCGGATTTTCGACGGAAATATATGTTTTGAGATACCCTGAGTCCAAATAAGCAAATCTCGCAAAATGGTCTATATATATTTTAGTGAGCAGCCTAACTCAAAAAACCAAAAATCGTAAGAAACTGAAATAATAGATTTAAGGTATGTTTTTTTGTTTTCTCCAAAACGCCTGTAACGGTTTCGATCGGTGATTCAATAAGCAATTAAATGGTCTTTTATATTATTTGAAATAAATAACCATTTCTAATGGTTGACAGCACTAAATAATGAATAAATATTATAAAATTCGATACACATCTAAAGGGAAAATATAGACAGGTTTGAATCAGAAAAAAATTCAGATGACCCGATGATCTCCCGATCTGGAGAGTATGTTTATAATTTTATATAACATATAAATAGACTAAATATAACGTTTTATTTTGTTGTATCTTGGCAGGAAAAGAGTTATTATTCGTTATTTCCATCTCAAGAACTCTAAATATGTATTTTTATAGCAAAATAAAAATAAAAATGTTTTGTTAAAATTTTTTCCCTTTCTCGAATCAGATTTTTTTTTTTCAAAAATCACAAAAAATAGCTATAACTGAAAGTTGCGTGATGCGCCCACTGCACCACAATTTTGTTTGTTCGTTTCTATTGAATGTTTGGTTATGTAAGATATTTTCCACGCTTTTGGAAAATGTCTTACGTTACATGTTTTAAAAAACCTCAACCCACACAGACTAGTGTGACTGAATCAAATCATGAAAGAACAAAATGAGATTTAGAACAGTTAAGGACACATTTGTGTATGTGAATAATCCTGCAGACATCTATAAAAGATTGCCTTGAAATCAGCGGTTACGGCTTTAGGTTACTAAACCCGGAGATCTTTACAGCTGCGTAAATCCGCTGCATTCTTCCTCACAAAAGCACGAAGGTAGGTTACGGTCAAATGAGTAAGGTTTTATTCACAGGAGTTATGAAAATTTTACTTAGTCCTTGGTTAGGTTTTTCGAGGTCATTTGAGTTGTATTGAATACGTACTACCGATTATAATGGGTTGTTAGGAACAGAGCTTAGGTGGCTAATAGGGGAATTAACGACAGAATTGGTAATTGAATTGTAGGTGACTCGTTTTTGGTATTGTTAATTGAGTACAAAGAGAAGAAGTAATGACTCTGTATCTGATTCATGAATAGATATGGAGTCCTTATCCATCATTGCTATATCAATGTGTTATGTATACTGTCGTTGGAGATGGCTGTATAATCAATTATCAAAATAAATGTTAATTAATTAATTAATTAAGATTAGGTCCTGCAAAAACTATTATTATTATTAAATTCCTTTTGTGTTTACCAGTTTACCAATTATATTTATAAAATATTGTTACCATTAATTATATAATATGATAAGGGGTAGTATTGTGTAATATAACAGTACATAAAGGAACTAAGTATTTATTTACATTGATTACATGATTGCCATAAAGTGAGCATATAAAATGATAGAATGGTTTACATTATAAATAATAATCTAATACATATCTGGATGACTGCTCAGTTGGGTGATGCATGTCGTGGTGTGTCAGCCGTGGGTGTCGTCTTGGCCGAAGGGATGGTGTTGCCGAAGGGGCTGTCTCGTTAAATGGTCTGTATGTGTTAACCAACCTAGTTCAAAAACGAAAATTCTTATGAAACTGAAAAAACATATTTAAGGCTGGTATACCCCTGGGGTTTTAGGCAAAATTTTTGATAAAATCGAAAGTTTCTCAACCATAAATTTTACACATTTTTTAGATTTTCTCAAAAACGGCTTTAATAATTCGGATTAAACTCTATGCATAAATCTATATGAATGATATTTAATATTTGCTAGATTCTATCCTAATTAAAATAGTTTAACAGGGCATAAATGCCGAATTTTCAAAATATTGTACTCTAAAGTGAATTTTTTTAAATGTTTTTTATTTATTTATTGATATTTACAACTGTACATAAATACATCAAGTAAATTTGAGGAAATCAAAATGCCATGGTACAAGCATATAGAGAAACTACCCAATGGTAGCACTCTAAAAACATTTTTACAATATAA
>NW_027112088.1:603700-624446 GCF_000696795.3 Halyomorpha halys | reverse complement strand
AGTCTTGTGTGAGGATTCCAGGTTAGTCGTTTGTCAAGATGTAGTCCAAGGTAGCGGATCTGTTCAACAGGGGTAAGGGCAACATTATTGAAGTATACTGTGGGGCAGTCAGTAGGTTACGACGTAGGGTAAAGGTAATTTGATGGGATTTGTTGGAATTTATTTTAATCCTCCAATTACGACACCATTCTTCGAGGGCTGTGATATGGGATTGAAGAGATAAAGTAACTTAAATTTTGTTTATTGAAATAATTAACCATTGTGCATTGCTAACAGTAATTAAAATGTGTAAATATGAACTATGAAAGAATTTGATAATTAAAGGATAAACGTGGAGATATAGAGATAGTATTTTGTAGACTGGATAATCGGAGACAGTGGAGTGTGATCGATCTCTCCCGATTCCAGTCATATTTGTATATACATGGCTTTGTTATATCTTGGCGTGAAGAAATTTGAGAAACCATGGAATACGAATTTGTATAGCAATAGAAAAAAGCAAAAACTATTGTTTGAAATTTTCGTTGCGTGATGCGCGAACCGCAACATATTTTTTCTTCGTTCCTCCTTGGTTTTAAATATTGACCATCCAGTCTTTAATTCGACAAGGACATAGTTAATGTTAAAATGGCGTTCAAAACCAGGGCGAGTTCCAAGTCTCTTTTAGAATTCTGATTGGTCTTTTTTAACTGGGGAGATGGATAGAATATTTATTGCACAACAAAGGCCGTTGTCCCCTTTATAGGTACCAGCAGCCTCAGGAGTGAGAGTGTGGATTACCGTACGCATGAGGAATAATTAAGTATTCGCGATATTATAATTATGACGCATTAAACATTTCCATAACTAAGAGTGTATCGTTTACGCTCAGCTGATGTGAACATATAATATAATTACCAGTGAATCGGCTTTCTCGACTCACCGGTAATGGTTTTAGGTTCATATCAACATTAATGTGTATATAATCCTCATATATACACTCTCGGTGTAAAAAGTTTAAAACCAACACAATTTTTTGAGGGATTTCTTTATATTTTGGAATATGTAAAACAAAATTAAAGTAATTTTTCAAATAAAATTTTACTACAACACAAGTACACACAATGATACAATATTTTTAAATTAATCTAGCCTTTTGGTTTAATATTATTTAAAAGTTATTTTCAGGTTACAAAAATTATAATTTACCAGCATTTCGGCTGAACTGTGAATCAAAATTGTCTGTATAGATGGAGACATGTGTAACGAACCATACTCCGATAAATGTTGTTCACTATTCTTCTCTGCTTAGGCATCAACATTTTTTACGTCTAAACAAAACTCACAAGATAACGTTGTCAAAATATTCGGAATCGATCGGGTTTTCTAAATGTTTGACATACTCGACTTACCTTCTTCATTAATCTTCGTCAACAACGATTTTTGGAGCGCCATCATTCCCCGCACCACTACATCTCTCTTGAGGGCCTTGAAGTTCAGCCATTATAAAAAAAGAAGAGGTAAATGTTTTTCGCCTCAACAACTCGGCGTAGTAAAAAAAAAAAAATACGTTTTATCATGGCGCGATTATATATTTTTTTATCATAAGAATATTAGAAAGCAAAATATACTAAATTAAAAGTCCAGATTTTTTCCGGACTTCAGAATGTTGTCTTTTCTAAGTAATTGGTTTATTCAATTCAGTTCACCTGCCCATAAGATGCCAACAAACTGAAGTAATAATAATAATTAATACTAATATTTATGGGCTTAAACAATATGTTTAATTCACATACTCCCTTGGGAATCTAACATAATAGGAAAGAGATTGCAAAAACAGAATAGAAGGACTTCTACTCACTGAAACATTTTTCTTGATGGGAGAAAGCGAATATTTTTGATCTAGAACAAAAACTGTTTGCCAGTTTAGAAAATTTTAGTTCACGCTTCCAGTATGCAGGTACATAACAGATCCTCTACAAATCTAAAATTGAAATGTGAAGTCTGAAAAACAATTTTGCAATTTTAACTACCTTCCTGGTTACGGATAGGGAGAGGGGGTGGTTATCTACAGGTTACCACCCTATTCTAATCGTAGTGGGGACGTGGTACACTACAGAAACAGAAATGTTAGTTAGTCCCCAGGCCGGATTCGAGCCGGTGCCGCTGCAGTTTTGAGCCAGTCAATGTTGGCAAATTACCTCGCTAAGCCTTGTTAGGCCTTAGCTATGTTTCCTGAATAGAAAATTAAATCTAGTTTGGTTTTCCTTTTTGGAGATGTTTATTTCCAATGACACTGGTGTGGAATCATCGTTTCCTCATTGAATATCAACATTTTCGTTCTAACTTGTTTATGGATATTACGTTTATATATTTTACTTTTATTCCTTATAATATTCTGCTTACTTAAAATGTGATTAGTTTGAATGGTATACAAATTACCTCTTATATATATTAAATATTAAATTAACTAACCATCGTAACCTTCTAGTTTCTAATTTGTTTCTTCTTCTACACCTGACAATCCTCCGAGATGCCTGAAAAGAAGATGGCCTCGAGACCTTCTAGTGTAGAAATATGATTATAGTCCTATTATATATAACGTTTAGTTTCTCTACATGCCTGTATCACTCCATTTTGAGCATACATAAAATTTATTTAATGTGTTTTATTTAAATAGTGTTGTAAATTGCAATACATAAATACAAAAAAAATTAAATATTTATAAGGCGTGGGGGCAGTGTATTTTGCAAAAGTCATAATTAGAAGATTACTACTTAGCAATAAATTATTAGTTGATTTTAACTGTTTTTAACTGTCAATTAGATTCCAAAATGCTAACTGCAAAAGTAGTAATTGCCCATTGAAAAATTCATCAAACAGTTTAATCTTGATTAAAAAAGTAACAACTAACCTATCAGCATAATGTTTTAACAAAAGTAATGCCTGTTAATTTTAACCTTTATTTCCCGTTATCGCTTTCACAATGGTTATAAAAAAAATTGCCAAATCACCAAACTGCACTCCGCTTTCCCCGTTAGATTTGTTCTGCATTTCAAAGAGATAACATTAAGCTATTCATTATAACATATCGATAAGGATCATCGATTAAATGATGACCAACTAATATAATATCGATTATATCAAGTTATCAATGCTCTAATCGATTATTCACATTCTATTTTGAAAGTTTAAAGTTCCTCCCTTGTACAGAATAATGCTAATTATTTTTCAGTAAAAGATAGATTTTGTCATGTTTAGTACCCATTAAAAAAAATAAAATAAAACTCTCTCCAACTTTTAAGTTTAAATCCTCGCTTCCAAAACTCAAAACACTTACATTACAAAACTTTTGCTTAAGGACTTTTTTTGGCTGTATATCTGTTGAAAGATTAGGGACTTTTTTTTATTGCATACCTGTCGCAAGATTTGGCTTTTTAAGAAGTTGCTTTTGTTTTTCCACGGCAGTATCTTTTTTTGTAGGTGTATGGTGCAATATATAAATTGATACTTATGTAACTAGAAAAATTTATACTTTGGAAAATTTATTAATGTATTATTTGTGTACAAAAAGTATATTTTATTTATTATGAGCCAAATAATCCTTTCATGATTTGTTTATTGCATAGTATATTGTAATATTTAGAAATAAAATGCAGCAAATATCATATATTATCAAATATTAAGTAGCTATTATTTTAATAAGAATCAAGTTATACCAAAAAGATAATACGAGTATAATAAAGAGTATGAAAACATATTATATTATTTCTTTATCAAAAATCAAAGCTCCAAAAAATAGGCTTTTTTTATACCAAGTTTTTTTTTTTTTTTTTAGTAGACCATTGTTATTTAGATTAAGCCTGTGAATTATTAGACTAGGTTACTGTTTTTCTAGGTGATCAACTATCTGGTTACTATGCCATTTTTATATTTCGTTTCATTTGTAGTTTTAATCTTGTTTTAGCGTTGTAATGTTTAATAGGTTATATGAGTGGTTCATGATTGTGAACATGAAGTGATATAAATTTTCATATTACATCATTAAATGAAAATATTATTATTTATATCAGTATTTACAATATATATCTTTTAACATTTTATTGTATTGAAGTATCTACCTTTCTTTTGTGTATCATATTTTGGTACATTATATTCTATTTTTTCTGGTATGGTGTGTTTGTTATTTTTTTTTTTTTTTATACCATGATTTATATTTTATGTTATAATGAGTTTTATATTTTTGTTTATAATTGATTTTATTTTAATACATTGATTATTTTGAATCTTTTAGAGCTACCTCTCTGTAATTTTTTTATTTATTTTTTTTTAATTATTTATTTATTGTAATTTACAACTGTACAAAATAATACAATAGGTAAATATGTAGTATGTTTCATATACACTTGAAAATCTTGGGAAGGAACCACCCATTGGTGGTACTTCAAACATTAATTTAAACTAGAAGATCCCGTGGCCATCTTCTTTTCAGACGCCTCGGAGGATTGTCAGGGATTGTTAAGGATGAAAGATTAAGAATTAATGGGTTAGGATGGTTAAGGAGTTTGGAATAAAAAGACGCATATCTGTTTTGGGTCAAATCTGCAACGAATGGGATGTTAAGGTCTTTATGAATGAGTTTATTTGTGACGTAATAAGGAGCATCAAGGATTTTACGTAGGATATTTTTTTATTTAAACAAATTTTTTTTACGAGAGATATTTAATAATGTACATTCCTCTATTTTATGTTAAATAGTTAATGGAAAATGACAGGTTTCACACTTTGGTGGGTCCTCTTCTGTAATTAGTGAATTATTAGAAAATTTGTAGTACGCTTTGAAAATATGGCATTGGTAGCTAACTCAAGACCACTGCCATTTTTATTGTCCTGTAAGAAAATATCAAGAAGTTTTTCGTCATAGGTAATATATTTTCTTTATCAGGGAGCTCTTTAACGATTTTTTTTTTATGTTTGGGTCACTAGGGTAAAAAAAAAAATTGAAAATATAAAATGTTCTTGATCTAGTACCAAAGTATTGTAGCGTGCTGTTTGCATACAGACGAAAAACCAAGTTATATGCTAGCGAACCGACCATCTTAAAATAATTCACTCACTGGAACTGGAACTGGAAACTCCAATTACGAATTAAAAAAATCAGCTCATGGCCGAACACAGCACTCACGCAGTAAGTAACATGAAACCTTTATATAACCAGCTCGCCTTGTCACAAAAAGAAATCGAAAACTCCTGAGAGAATATTTGTTGCATTACGTAAAAAAGAATTAACTGGTAATTAATACAACTGCAATTAGTCTGGAGTTCATTTCAATTCACATTCCTGTTATATTTCTAAATCAATTTTTGCGATGTTTGAATCCCTCTGCTGCCATATCGCTGTTTTGGTTCGTAGTGATACCTCTGACAAAAAAAAAAGTTTTGACATTATTTTGTATTGGACTACCTTCAAAGATGGTACCGTACTTATTTCTTATTCTGCGGTAAAATCTTTGGAATACGTCATATCCAAAATTAAAAAAAACCAACTATCAAACCAAAGGATCAATTTATTTGCCTTCAAATAATGTGCTGGGCTTACGCTATTCGCTAATAATTCTATCCCGTTTTTTCATTTTTCTTGAGTTTTTATATTTCTATATTTTTTTTTATCGTTCCAACATTTTATTTTTTTTTATTTTATTTATTTGTTGATATTTACAACTGTATAAAAAAAAATACAACCAGTAAATTTGATCATAATGACATAATGATATGATACAGGATGTAGAGAAACTACCCAGTAGTAGAACTCTAAAAACAGTTTACAATATAAGCTCACGAGGCCATCTTCCTTTCAGGCGCCTTGGAGGATTGCCAGGAATGGAAGAGGAAGCAAGGTTAGAAATGAGTGGGTTGGGGTGGTTAGGGAGTTTATTATGGAAGGAAAAATATCGTTCCAACATTTAAAAAAAAATGTTTAAAAAAAATCAAAAATTGGTGAAAATTAGGTTCTCCCACAAAATAACATACACGCTCAAGGATACCACGCAAAATTGATTATACATTCAATGTCAACCAGTGCCGAGAAAAACGTAATTACAATTTATAGACATTAACTGTAATTTAATATTGCAGAAATAAAATTACAAGTAATTTCAACTACTTGATGAGCTACAACAAGGAGAGCCAAAGTAATTGCATACAATATGCGTTTCAATTGTATATATGT
Organism: Halyomorpha halys; assembly: GCF_000696795.3. Classification (NCBI taxonomy): domain Eukaryota; kingdom Metazoa; phylum Arthropoda; class Insecta; order Hemiptera; family Pentatomidae; genus Halyomorpha; species Halyomorpha halys. The sequence goes on along the minus strand of NW_027112088.1, from coordinate 618,238 downwards.
AATTTTAGATTTAAATTTTTTTCATAATGAAAGATAACCTTCAGGGAGGTAATTATTCTCCTAATAATGTATAATTGTTAATAGTAAAAAAATGTTTTTTATCAATTAAATGACAATAATATTATTAAATATTAGCAATAATGACAAAACAGGAGATAATTATACGTTATATATAAAATATTTTAATCAGGTAAATAGTTTTGATGTATATATGATATATTAGTAGTGTTGTAAGCGCATGTTATAGGTTTTTGTTGAATTTAGTTTTATAGCAACCTGAAGATGGGAGATATTTCCCGAAACGTTGTTGATTATATGAAATAAATTATTGCAGTTCAAAAAGGTAGAATTGTGTCATTCACCAAATTCAGTTTAATTCCAAGAGACTCTTCAAGTAAAAGATCATTAAGTTAAAAAAAAAATTTTCTTACCAGAGATGTAGACTTATTTTTTATACTTAGTATCATATCATTTAATAAACTTCAAAACCGCAAAAGCAGATTAATGGTGCTACGCTTAAGCGAAAAAAAAAAATAGAAAGTGCATTTATGAACGCAGAAAAAAAATATTATGCAGTTGCAAGTCAAAACCTGTTGGGGCAGTTGCCTTTCTATTCTAGTTTCTATCGAACTTCTAGTTGACTACTTTGATATTCCTCCATCCATTTTATGAGAAATCTGTTTTATTTAATCTATTTTTGTTAATCATTATTCAATATTAAATTAATTAATTTCAATGGATTTCATTGACAATTCAAAAAAATAATCACAACTAACCTATTTTAATGTAAAATTTCTTAATTTTAGTATGACGTAATGAAATTATGAGCTATATTTTGAGTTTCTAAAAATTTCGACATAAAAAATTAAAGACCTACATGGATCATTCTACCAATTTTTTTTTTTTTTGGAATCATACGAAGAGCTTATTAATTATGAAAAATATATTCATTATAAAACCGGAGACAGGATTTTACACAGTCAAAATTGATCAATAATTAGTTTTCTAATTCATAATAATATTTTCATAGTAATATTCATAGTAACAATATTTCATAATAATATTTCATAGTAATATTTCTTAACATAGCTCATTATTGAGTTGTTACAAATCATTAAAAACGTGTTTGATTCATTGCCACCTGCCCATGTCAAATAATCTTCAAAATAATACCATAACAGTTTCCTATTAAAAGTTTATAAAATGGCTACTTACTTACAAAAATATATAATTTCAATGCACCAACTGTTCTTGGCTTGTAATGAAAACAATTTTTAATAATTAGTGACAAATCAATAATGAGGTGCGTTAAGAAATATTAGTTTTAGGTGTGAGGGAATAATATGAAAACAATTTCAAGGTGGTTGTCTCCTTGATGGCCTAAGGGCCGAAACGTTGGAGTATGAAATAAACTTAGATGAGAGTAAAGGAATAGTTTGAAGTTGTGTTGTTATTGATCAATAAGTTTTACATTACATCTTTAGAAATTTAATATTACTGGTGATAAATGCGTGCAAAGAGGAAATAAATAAATAAGGGCCAATAGGTATGTATACTAGCTGATGTCAAAGTTGATAACATCACTTTAAAAAAAGTATAAGAGAAAACATCGCTTCTAAAAAAAAGTACAAATTCATTTCTGAAAACAGTATTAATGAAAAGAACACTTATGGAAGCAGTATAAATGGCCATTTTTTCCTGCAAAAATAATTTATTACTACATAATAAAAATAATTCTTGACGTTAACAATTAAGTCCAGATAGAAAAATAGCTGGAACCTTCATTAAAAAAATATGTTCAGGTCTATACAAGTCGAATATTCAAAAGAACCTTTTTCATGGAATAACCCATGAAAATAAACCATCTATATTATAAATGAAAGTTAAAAAAATTGTACCCAGCTGTGCACTCACATGCCACTGTCATGACTTCACACATTTTGACTACCCAAACATTTTAATTATAGGTGTGAATTATGCTCATGAAAAACTTCCTATTATATATAGATGGTTGATTGGTCCTAAGTGAATTTGAAGGAGACTGTCAGGAAGAAAAAAAAATGTTTTTAAATATTTATTGATTACTGACGTTTCGACCCACAATATAAAGAGAGTAAAAATTATGAATTCCACAATATTATTAATTTATCACTTCATCATTAATAATCGTATATTTTATTATGTATCCTTAGTTAATTAATCAACTAATTATTTATTTATTAGTTAATAGATCTGTTTCTTCTTCTTCTTTTTCTTCCTCCTCAGTGCCTCTCAGCGTGGAGGTGCCTCAATCTAAGCTTCAATAGATCTATTTAATAATATTTTTCTGTTTAATCATTATTCATTACTCATTTTAATGTTATTAAATAAAAAAAATATTTTTCTTTAATGTCCTTACTAGTTTATTTAGGTTTCATCAAGCGTAAATGTATAAACTGTTTATATAGAACTCTTCTTAAACCTCCACATTTAATTAATGTCACTATTTTACTCTTTTTTGTATCTTTTGATTTTAGCTCGGATGAATACTTATATTGAACAAAATGTCCGTAATCTATAGTTCTGAACTACTTTGTTATTTTTGATCGCAGCCATGACCGCCCCCTTCTAAAACAATTCGTGTATACGAATACATACAAAGGTTTGTTTTCATAAAAAAGTGAATAAATAAAAAAAACTTTGTAAACGTTAGTTTGTAAATAAAAGAGGGGAGAGGATGAGAAAAAAAATGTAAAAACAATTTTAATAAATTGTATTTTCTTAATTACTGTTGTTTATAAAAAATATAATTTTATTTATTTCAATCCGATAACTAAGATTGTTTTATAATGGCTTAAACAACTGAGCTGGCTGATGGTCAAACCACTTCTGCAGGCAGAACTCAGGACAGAGTGGCCAGAAAGGCGGCGGCCGCCGGTTCGCTCGGCAGGCACTGACCGAAGGCCTCCAAGAAGAGCGGTTCTTGTAGCACGGCCTGCCTGAAGTCGTTGAATGATACCTTACCGTCCTTATCCTGATCTAACTTCCTCAGGACCAGTTCCACAAGGTCCTTCACGCCTTCTTCGGGGTCTTCTTCTTGAGGCTGCTTCACCAAACTGTTCCTGCAGAATTACAACAAAAACATCACTTAGAAATACTATAAGGTATTTATTATAGTTGCTCTTACTTATATTTGGAATAATTGTTAAGGGCAAGTATTGCGATCGTGAAAAATTTTGAATTGAATTGTTGAACAAGAACACATGTATTGAGGTCTCCTAAGACCAGATAACCAAGTCTTACAAAATGCGATTTTCATACGAAACGGAAATTAACTGTTATGGGTAGGTGTATGTTTCAAGTTTTCCATTTAAACCAAACAACCAAAAGTACCACTTAACATCATTGGTTTTACATTTCAGGTCTCCGGTATCCCTGATTATAGCATTCTCCCATCTCAGTGCTTCTTCCTCTTGTCCCGTGGAGCCTCCCGTTGACTAAAATTGGTGGAATACCATCTTCCGCCTTTCTTACAAATTGTCCAGTCCAAAACAAAGCTCGGTGTTTTCTATTACATCTGTATCCCCTTTCTCCAATTCTCAACAAGGTGGCGAATGATCTCATTATCTTTTATCCTTGTGAAGGTCCAGATCTCCGATCCATAAATAAGAAGAGGTCTGATGATGGTCTGAGTAGGAGATATTTCGTACGAGAGATAGCCTAACTTCTCAACTTTTTGCTGATACAAAAATAAGACCTGTTGGCCTAGTCGCGAGGTAAATCTTGTTTCCACAAATTATAACTGATAGGTTAAGTGATCCATATTCTTGAGTTTATGCTGAACGAATTTTATTGGTTCTCAAAGATCCAATGCCTCAACACATGTGCTTAGCCTTCTCCTCATTGACGCTCATTTCCATAGCATCTGTTGTTTTTGCCAACTTTATAGATTTTTTCTACAACAAATCGAAGGACTCCACAACTAGTCTTATGAATAATTCATCATCATTTAAATAATTTTGCTTATAATCGTTTCGCTGCTACTCGAGTCTCGGATAATTTATTGAATTGATCTTATACTTGAACCAGCAAGAGCCAATATAGAAAAAGTTTCTCTTAGTTAAAATGTTTTTACAAACGAAATTAGCCTGAAACTCAGCTTTCTACGAACAGACCGCAGATAAAGATGGCTTCTATCTTATATCATTTATTACTTCAATAATGGAATATTTAGTTTAATTATTCTCTACATGAGACAAATTCACTATTCACATTCTAGTATTATAGTGATTGCTTACACATGCGTTTAATGTGTCCACATTTCAATTTAAGTATCTTCATGCAGCAGTAAATCGTTACTGGCACAAAAAATTGGAATGCAGTTTCACAACTCATTATTCTACAATCAATCAATTTTGAAATAGGAAGAAAAAGTGTTTTCTATTTGTAGGATAAATCAATTATGAGAATTTATGAATATTCAACTTGAGGGAACGACTTGAAACAAGACTGTCGCTACTTTAAAGGCCACTAGCACGAAACCCGAACCAGGCAAAAGCAATAAGTTTAAATATGGGATCATTACGGTTTATTTAAGTCTATGACGTAATTAATTTTAAAACTATGCCTTTATGATTAATTTCAATACAGATATTATTACTGATATTTAATTTCTCATTCATAATTGAAAAATAAATGAAAAGTTTAGAAAAATCACTATGATTGAGGCAGCAGGTGGAAAAAGTGCATATCCTCTATAAAAATGTGAAATTTATATCATATTCCATAATATATATCACAAGCGAATACAACACATGATGTTAGGTTGGTAGTCAGTTTTATATCGTAAAAAATGGCCAAGAAGAATGGCCGTCTGTAAGCTACTTCCCATAGAACAACCAATATAACAAAAAAAAATTATTTTGTTTCCTCTCGATTCACCTTGGCCAAATATACATTGATAAATATTTGCTTCCAATGTCTGCCTGCACATCTCATTTGATATACCATTCGCCCAGGCTGGGCATGAGTGTGGCACAACTTTTAAAGGTTTATTACCCAATATTTATAGAAAATTTGTTAAAACTTCAACTGTTTAGAACGGTGCAACTGATTTTAGAAAAAAATGTTGCGACCTTATCTTATTAATCAGTCAACGATTTATTAATGCTGCATTTTTATATTAGGAAGACATTTATGCTTTGTGAGTAGCCTAGTTGGGTGTCAAGAACTCTAAAAATATAATTTCCGAACGCTCTTTTCTAACTACCACCTCAATTATTATTGAAGATATTTAAAATATTTCAGATTTATTGTTTAGACATTCATCACATTTGTTAGGATTCCAAGAAAGGCAGAAATTACCTAAGGAGCGTGAACATCTCCTCGCGGACAATGAACCCATCGCTGTTGAGGTCGTAGACCGCGAAGGTGTACGCTGTCTTTTCTTCCAGGGTGCCCTTGAGGAAGACGGAAGTCCCGAGCAGCCATTCCTCCTTCTGGACGAGTCCGTCCGATCCGGCGTCGAAGACACTGAAGATCCGGTCCATGAGGATGTCTTCAGTACTGACGTCGAAGGTGCTGTGGAGGAGGTCTCGGAATACGACGCGTTCGATCCCTTCCTTTTTCTATTATTGAACAGAAACTATTGTATTTGTTATCATGAAAGAATTAATTACTTTTCTTAAATTTGTATACTCATCAAAAACGATAAGGAATCAAAATTGTCATTCCTACAAACAAGGGCGTACCCAGAATCAAAACTGGGCCAGCCATAGTCAATCAGGTAGTGACATTTCAGCACGGAAAAGGCGAATGCAACCAATATTTTTAGAATATTATACATAATTATAGCAGTGCTTTATTAGTTATTACAATTACCCATTTGCTTAAAAAAAATAAATAAAATAAAATAATTTTTTTCTAGATTTGGTCATCTGTCCTTCTGTCCATGTTTTTATACGCCTAATTATGTGATAGTGCAATATACTTCTTAGTAATCTAAACCTGTTACATTTACCTAAAAAAAAAAAATGTGGTATTCATTTGTACTACAGTAAATAAAATAATGAATGTATCAAAATTTTAATAATGATCATGAGTTCCCTCCCTATAGATTAAAAAATTTATTTAGTATTACAATACTACTACTTTTTATTTATTGATAGATATTACAATCTGCCACAGTTGAGGGCAATAGGTAATAGTGATGAGTGATCTCATACATACTAAAATAAAATAAATTAAATAAATGAATAAAAAAAAAAAACTCTCTTCAAATATATACAAACAGAAGGATAAAGAAAATGAACATAATCAAAATATGTGCATGTAAAAATAAATAAATAAAATAAAATAAACTCTAGTCACATTTACACTCTAATATACAATATTTACACAATCGACCCGAGGATCCCTGAGCCCACTCTATCCCCACGTGTGAGGGGTAGAGCAGAGCTCAAAAGATCCCAGCGCATCCCTCTCGCCGTATCACTGGTAGTGAGTCAGTGAAGGCTGAGCAAGTCTTATAGATTAAGGCAGAAAATATTAGTTTTAGAATAATAATAATAATTAGAATAGAACAGCCATTTCCTAAGCCAATTCTAGCAGGAAAATTATATTATTATATATACTATATCTTATATTTTAATAGGAGGCAACGGAATAACGGGAGCACACTCAACCATAACAGAACTCCCCGAATTGTCAAGCTCCGACTCTCCTATTACAATATAAAAATTGTAAATAAATGTACCCAGTTTTTTTATACTAACCTGAAACCTGGGCGATATCGGTGGTGACTGAGTTGGATTGCTAGATGCAGTGTCACCAACTAACCTGTCATATATCAGATTCATCGCCTCAATTTCCTGCCTGTACAAATACTTTTCATATAAAAATACTGAACAAAGGAGATTGTTGTGACATATATTTTAGCAAACAGTCATGTATTTTATATTTATAAAAAAATATTGTTTGAATATTGGACATTTCATTATGTCTGAGCGATATATATTAAAACAATTTCACAAAAAATATTCTACGTCAATCTGACTGAAGAAGAGAATGATCTTGCATTTTTTTTATGGAAGGCATACAGTACTTTCCAGAATATCGTTCTACTTTCTTTTTTTTTCGGATTTGTCTCAGGTAAAATAGGGGTCCATATTCAATATTAGAGGAAATTTTCCATCAAATACGGAGCTTTATAGTTAATTTTCATTTTTTTGGTGGTATACTCATTTCTACCTGATGGTAAACTAAATACAATTTATATTAAAAATTAAACGATTATTTTTAATATAAATTTTATTTGTACATATTGTAACACATTTTGGGAAATGAAAATCCAACATTTGTTCAATGGGAATTTTTAACTGAAGGTTGAGAAGGAAAACGGAAGATATAAGATTCAACATAGTTTATTAGCTGAAGCAAATAGTACTCGGTATATATGATTGGGCACATATCCTAATTATTTTAACTTTAACATGAAACAAAAAGATATGTTCTGATTTCTATGCTTTATTATAATATTTTTATGTTGTTGTGATACTGTTTACTATGCACGTTTATTTCTTTTTGACATATGTATATATTTTCTTTTTTTTTTTTTAATATTTATTTATTGTTATTTACATTTACTGTACATTATAATACATTTAGTAAATCTGATCTTTGTTAAATTGGAGTGTTACAGGCGTGTAGAAAAACTACCCATTGGTAGCACTCTAATGACATTTTACATTACCTGGTCTCGTGGCCATCTTCTTTTCAGGGCCTCGGAGGATTGTCAGGAATGGAAAAGGAAGCAAGATTAGAAACTAGGGGGTTTGAGTGGTTAAAGAGTTTATAATGGAAGGAGTGATATCTGGTTCGGACTAGATCGGTTACAAAGGGAACATTAAGGTCTTTATGTATGATTTTATTTGTGACAAAGTAAGGAGCATTGAGGATTTTACGAAGGATTTTGGATTGTAAGGATTGAATACGAGAGGAATTCGAAGGTTTAGTGGAGCCCCAAAGCTCAACGCCGTATGTCCAGATAGACCTTATAATTGTCATATAAATCAGTCTTTTGTAATGGATTGGAAGTTTAGACCGTTTGTCTAGTAAGTGCTGTAATAGTTGAAATCGACGTGCAGTTTCCTGTCTTTTCAGTCTGGTGTGAGGATTCCAGGTTAATCGCTTGTACAAATGTAGTCCAAGGTAGCGGATCTGTTCGACATAGGTAAGAGTAACATCATTAAATGAAACTGTAGGGCAATCAGTAGGTTTACATATGTATATTAAATTAAAAAAATGTTTTGTTATTAGTAGTTTAATCTTTACTCCCCAAAACTCTCACCATTTTCGTCCAACAACCGAAGTGTTGTGAACACGTTTGTCATTCAAATGCAGTATATCTAAATACATTTGCTGGAGATATATTTTATACTTTATTATTTTGCCAGATATATATTAGAATCTAAATCACAAAAATCTATATATAAATAATGGAAACCTATTAAGGTTTCAATTTGGTTCATTTATCTATTATAAATGATTGGTAAATATTAAATCCCGACCGACTGATGAATATAATCTTTACAAAACGATTCCAGAGAGGTCTCATGCAACCAAGTCACTAAAAACACATCACGAAGAACCCGCCCCACGCGAGGCCTCATTGCTTTATTCCAAGCACGTCAACTTAATATTCTTCATAACCAAAGAAAAATTGCTTTCATATTATTCAGGAAGTTTAGTATTTTTAACCACAAATAGGAAAGAAAATCTAGTTCTCTAGTGTCATGGACATTTTCCAATAGTTAAAATACTTGGTGGTGAAAACTTTTATATAAAATTGTGTTTTATTTAATTGACGATATTCATAACACGTGCCTTATATTATGCTATGAGAGCATAATTCCCTAGGCCATTTAGCTACTTAAATTGTACAGTAAAAATTCTGTACAACGGATACCCGTGGGGACGATTATTTTGTCCGTTATACAGAGGTTTCCATTAATAATATAAAATGAAATGAAAGGAGTTAATATAAAATGAACTAATAGAATTATTTTGATATCTTCATTTAAGCTGTGATATTTCGTGAGCTACAAAAAAAAAAAGAATGCTATTTTTCGATTTTTATGCTAAGTAAAATAAGAAATATAATAGTACCGGAAGATAAAAAGGCAGTTGTCTCACCCCGATTTTTTATTACTTTAATGAAAATTATTTATAATTACTAACCAAAACTAATGAGTCTGCCAAGTATAGGTCTGGCATGGTATCTTACAAACTATCAACAACATTAGAAAATCTAAAAGAACATTATTTAAAGGAGAGTAAATTTGCTGAAATATTAGCCCTAATAGAGCTATTTACGTCCTATAGTTCTGGAGATATAGCCTTTAAAAAGTAACATTTCACAAAAATGTACTAAAATATCAATAGTTAGTTAATTTATTTTGAGAAATCTATATCTCAGGAACTATGTGACGTACAGATGTCTATTACCTATCAAATTAAAGCTAGTTGAATGTACTGTAGTAGTTTATTACTTTTACCTTCGTAGGAAAAGTAGTTTTCATGATATTTGCTAAAATGAATTGATTTATAGTTGTTCGGACAGTAAGTTTGATTTATGAAAAACTTTATTTCATAAACCTTTGGACGTATAGATGTCTGTCAGCACTCAAATTAAAGCTAGTTAAATTTACTATAAAATGGTTAATAGGTTTATCTTTGTAGGAGAGTAGTTTTTATGATATTTGACAAAATAAACTCACAAAATTTGACATATAATAAATATATATATATACATATAATAAATACATTTTACATATAATTCACAAAGTTGTTCGTATAAAATGTTGGATTTTTCTAAAAATATATCTCTAGATCCATAAGACGCACATATGTCTGCCAACACTCAAAATAAAGGAAATTTAACTTACTATAAAGTAGTTTATTACACTTATTTTCGTAGGTGTAATAGTTTTTATGATATTCACATATGAATATAAATTTGGCAAATGAAAATTTGTTCCAACAACTATAAAGCAATTTATTTTAGCAAATTTCATGAAAAATACTACTTCTTAATTTGAGTGCTAATAGACATCTGTTCGTCACATAGTTCCTGAGAAATAGATTTCTCAAAATAAAGAAACTAACTACTGATATTTCAGTAAGTTCCATGCAACATTTTTATGAAATGTTGCTTTTTAAAAAGCTATATCTCGAGAACTATTGAACGTAAATAGCTCTATTAGGGTTCATATTTTAGCAAATTTACTCTACTTTAAATGATGCTCACTTAGATTTTCTATTATTGTTGGTAGTTGTAATGAAATAGAGCTCATAATAAAAAATTAATGTTTTTTAAGGTTTTGAAACAACTGCCTTTTTTATTCCCCCTACCCGTACTTGGCAGACTCATCAATTTTGACTAGTTATTATACATAGACTTCTAAACCATGTTTCATTATTTTTTTTATAAACAACATAAGAAGATCACGTTTGTTATAAGAAATCAGAGTAAAAGATAATGTCATTTCCGTAGTCGTTTTATTTTTACGTTTTTAGTTATTCACATATTGATATTTTATATAATAATCGATTGGACTGGACTAAAATTTAGATGAAGTATCGTGTCGAAAGAAGTATCGATACTTCGGTGGTATCGCAACGTCTCCGAGTGTTTCCAATAATAACTACCAATTCAGAAATGTAAATAGTGTATAGTCAGATTAAGTTAGAACAAGCTACTGGTCTAGTCGTGTACGGCTCTGTTTAAAATTTAATAACCTAGATTATGATCGATGTGCATCCATATTTACTATACGTTTTGATGCAATGTTGGAACAACCAATTGTGATCTCTTGGGTCATTTTAATGTTCAATTAATTATATATTTGTAACCTTCTGTGTAATGTTCGTGTTGATTTCAGAGAATAAAGTTGTTATCCTTTTCATTTGATTTGTTTATATTTTATTTGAATGATGTTCTGCCCTTATTTTATCTGATCTCCCCTAACAAAGATCGAATAATATCTACTATATATTCTGTACTTTTTAAACATGTATAACTTAGTGATAGTGGTCTACTTAAAGTTATAAAAAATGAGATAAAGCTATATATAATTCCTTAAACATTATAAGAACTTCCTGATGGCTAATTATAAAACAACTGACAACTATACGTGTTAAAAGGGAAAACTTCCTACAGTTTTTTTTTAGGGTTTTAGTTGGACATATAACACTTTTTGAATACAAATTTCTTTTCCACCCTCTCCAATATTACTATGGACCAACATAACTATGGTGTTTGTTTATTGTAATAGTAAATCAAATGTTATTTAACCTTAATATTTAATATTCAATTACTAGATTTCTTAATATTATATTCAATTACTAGATTTCTTAATATTATATTCAATTACTAGATTTCAGAAACTAATTGATATATCTTTACAAATGCTTACAATATCTTAACATTAACAATACACTTAGTAATCGTCAGTAGGTTCCTCAAAAGTTAAATATCAAAGCCAAGGCTCAGATTTAGCTTTGTTCATAATTAGCACCCACGAATCATCACACTTCATAGAAATTAACTATCTCTGAGTCCCTCTCTACACCATGTCAACATAAAGCCATTTACATGATCAACATTATTCAGACGATATTATTTCAAATGATAGTGATATAAATACATACATGGACACTTGTCAATATTATTGCTACAATCCACCCCTCAGACTGGCAATATAATGATGACATTTCTTTAACTACTCTAAATAACAAATTTAGAGTCCCCAGTGGCACATAGTACTAACTAAATCGCCTGAATTGGTTCCAGTTCACAATACTGCAAAGCATTAATGCTATACGGGCTTAGAGAAAATGTTCTGTACAAACTCAGGCTGAATACATTTAGTACTCATAGCTGAATAGATAATGAATCTTGAACTCTTCCTTTTTATTTATAAAAATAGAAATATAACAATTAAATAAAAAATAACAAAAATTAGAAAGGCAATGGAAACACGTCTGCCGGAAGCGGATTCTTAACAATAATGTTTATTTAAAAAAAAAAAAACAGAAGACATAATTTTATGCATATGTTAAATTTGCAAAAATACCAAGAACCAAAACCTACAACAACAAAAATCATTATAGCAACTAAATCATTTTTTTTTTTAACTCTGCACTTGAAATAAAAGTTAAATTACCACAAACAAATACAATAACAATCAATAAACATATATATAATTTCATAAAGGAAATATTTAACTAAGAAAATAATAAATATTAAAAAATAATACATTATAAAAGAAAACAGATTGATGGAAAAACGAAAAAGTTTATAATATTATTTATAAGCTCTCTTCATTACGACTCATTTTTTCATCAACTTTTCGGTGCTTTTCTCCAATCTTCAGGATAAACAGTGTGAGTTAAATTTTTCCTTTTTATAAAATAAATAGCTTTTTTTTTTTGCGTGAAAATTGCTTTAAAACTCTCTAACCACTCAAACCCCCTAGTTTCTAATCTTGCATCCTCTTCAATTCCTGACAATCCTCCGAGGCGTCTGAAAAGAAGATGGCCACGAGACCAGCTAATGTAAAATGTCATTAGAGTGCTACCATTGGGTAGTTTCTCTACACGGCTGTAACACTCCAATTTAACTTAGATCAGATTTACTAAATGTATTATAATGTACAGTTGTAAATAGCAATAAAGAAATATTAAAAAAAAAAAAAAAATTGCTTTTTAAAAATACAAATTATTTTTTATCATATCAGTTATTACACTGTCTTTTTGATTTCTATTCTTAATTCTATATTCCTCTCTTAATTAAAATATTTTATAATGTGCACTTTTTGAAAGTATTTCAGTTTTATTATCACACTGAACAGGCCGGACTCATATCTACACTGACCCTCAACCTATATTTCTTTAATCCCTCCCTTCTTCTACTATTGTTATGTTATTGCCCAGGATTTCCTTTCCTCGTTTATAAACTACATTAATAATTTATTTTTCTAATGTTTATTTCGTTTTTAAAAAATATGTCTGACTATATAAATACTATAAAGACTGTTAATTATTTATTATATTTGCTTAATTTATATTCATGTTTTATGTATCAGTATTCTAATTATCAGTATTTTTTATTTGTGGCACAGATGATGATTCAAATATGTTCCCAACTCTTTGAGTACCTTGTAAAATGGAGGACCTTTTTCCCATCTCTGAGATGCTTGCCTTCGGACTTCATGCCGCTGGATGGGGCACTCTTAGCGAAAAACAAGGATACGCTCTTGAGCAAGGCGGTGACGTTGCGGCTGCCCCGCTCGTATCTGAAACAGAGACCAATCGGTCGGTTCTTCGTACCACTTCGGATCTAGTCGGCTATCTCCGGGCGCTTTGTGGAGTATACCATCTCAGTCAGTTTGATGAAAATAAGTCTAAGAAACAGATTAATTTATCAAATCGAGAAATATTCAAGTATTTATTATAATTTCCTTGATAAGGAATCAAAATTCCCTTGATTGATATTCCACTGAGCTCAGTCGAATGATATGATTCAAGCATGTATTTTTGGAAACAAGGAAGCGGTGTCAACCCTGCATGCCTCCTTCATTAAATACTTCATAACTCCAATGATCTTTAATCTGTTTCTTTTTTAAAATTTATATTTACAATTTTTAAAGACACCTTGAATTCCAATCATCATATTATTAAGTAAGTATTATTTTAATTATACTTATTTTCTTATAAACGTTTTGTGATTTTTATATTCTTGTAGTATTTACATAAGAGTGTTTTATAAATGATTTTCCTCATTGATAATATGAATTAAGAATCTCAAAACAATAAAAAGAATCCCTATATTCCTAAAAATATTCATGTCTAAACATTATGATTGTTAGAATCATTTAGGTTATAATAAATAAATTAATGTGTGCACCGTATACTTAATTAATGAAATTTAAGTGTTAGTATTCATATTAAATGTTGTTCAAAGTGATTATTACCTTGAGCGTTATGCCAAAGTTGGCATTTCTTCTAAAGCAGCTGTGGCCGAACGGCACTGTATATGTATTACTACCATGCTATCTAGATCTGACAGCAGTGAATTTTCTTGGAAATGGGGAGCCATTTTAACAAACCGTCTATAGAAGCTCATTTAATTACGTTTAAAAGGATAATTAAATATTACGAAACAATAACACAAATCCAACGCCGTTTGGCGCTATGGAAGAAAGAAGCCGAGCCTTAATGCTCAAGGTCACCTTGAACAATGTTTAAGTTTACATTTTATTAATAAAGTAGTCAGAATACATATTAATTTATTTATTTTTTAAACTATATAATTTATAACATTGATACATTTTAGACGTGAATATTTCCTAAAACAAAGCGTTAACAAACATAAAGGAGAATTTGTTTATGAGATCATTAAATCATACCAGGTCATTCAAAAAGTCCTGTCGTTTTTTTGGGGGAAATTATAAATAAATAAATATTTTCAAATAATCACCTTTATTCATCAAAATATCC
>NW_027112088.1:593285-602705 GCF_000696795.3 Halyomorpha halys | reverse complement strand
GACTGCATTAAATTAATCCTCCTTAGCCTCCTATTCATAAAGTATAAACATTTGTGTTTACATGGATAAAAGTTGTATTGAACGGAATTAATTAGCAAACACTCTAGAATCAAAATAAACAACGAACAAACGAAAAACGACAGGACTTTTTGAATGCCCTGGTATTTTCAGTTTGGACGCATAGTATATATGCGCATATCCGTTACATTTGGGTACCTCTGGCGCCTTCCCTCCTCTCCCCTCCCCCCCTCTCGTTTCAAATTAGTTCAAATTCGCTATGTATGAAGGTAAAAGTGAATTTCGGTCAAAATTTCATCTTGTGCAAATATTTATTCGTGGTTTTAAGGTTAGGCGAACTACATCGGTCCTTCCTCATTCAGTTACAGAGTTGAAAATTTGAGTTAATTGATAGGTAAATGAGAAATGCTGTGGGTTATCTCCCGCCTCCACTATTTGTTGCGGATCTTAAGATCTACTGTACCTCAATGACCCTCCAAATTGAGTTATAGTCTTGGAAATTTGTATGAGAATTGAGTCGGTGTTAGAAAATGCCATTTGGTGGTTCTAACTTTTAACTAGACCTCGGATAGAATCCTGTCTGCTATTAGTTGATAAATTAGCAACCATAACCGACAGGAGTCACAATGTTCTTCGGCCGATTAAGATAGGTGTGTTCTTAATGCCTATTTCAACAGCTGGCCGAATGATCCTCTCGAAAGCTCAGATTGCGACCCTGTCATCAAAAGTTGCTGAACTGGTTGATGCCAGCTGGTCCTATTCCAACAGCCACCTAGCAATGAGTGAATTAACAGTTCATTGATGTAAGACATGCCTCTTATTCAAACATCGAAATTATACTGACCTAAAGTAAGAAACACTCTTGGCATTCTGTCTGCTTGCGGTAAGCTACTCCAATATTCTCACCTCTGGTGAAATCGACCATTCCATCCCAAGTACACCGCCTTTCTAAGAATATCTCTACTGTCTCACTGCTTAACAGATTGCTCATTTACTGAATAACACTCTAACTCGAAATTCATTCTTTTTGAACTTTTAAGTACTGTATACATTTCTGATAAACAAAAATAAATAATACAAACAATTAGCCTTTAATGCTCAGAAATGATATTCAAGAGTTAAAAGTTCACGTCATTCCGTCTGGCCCTTTGGTATTATCTCACAAATCATGGCTTTCGAGTAATGACGTTGCAGCAAACGAACAAGCTGTCTTACTCTGTTCATTATCAATCACTCCGAGATATCTAGAAGTATTTTATTACCGATATTTATAATCTTTGAACTATAAGTTTCTCTTATTTTTCTAATTCAGGTAATTTTTTTTTTCAACAAACATATAGCGAGAGTGCACCAGTTGTTGACATGAACCAGTTATTGACTGGTTAACCTTTGTTTTTAAATATTGAGAGTTTTGTGTCAACAACCGTTTCAAAATGGTCTCCAGTTGTATGATCAACCCTCAGCCAAATTCTTAATATTCAAAAACAACGGCTGACCAGTCAATAACTGGTATGACCGCATATAGTTGGAAATTTCAATCAAGTACAATCATTTTAGACGAGCCTATTTAGTTAATATAGTACATTTAGTTAATTATAATGTATATGCTACAATAATAAACAGCTCAATTTTTGTTATCTATCTAGATAAAGTAATTTTTAAATATATACAAGGTTATATAAGGTTCATTGTCCAACCAAATTTGATCATCTTTAGTTCTACGAATTTTTCAAAAATTTAAGTTGAGTTTTTCGGTTTTATTTTTATATCCACAGACACACCCTCACAAAGAATAATTTCGTGCTGAAAGTTAACCACCAAGAGGAAGGTGAAAACCAATTGTTCCCTTCGTTTACCTCTTCGAATGGTTCCAGGATGTGAAAGAGAATGAATCGCCAAATGTGTGGCGAAATGTTGGGTCATAATACACAGTTTAATTACTATTTGAGTTATTTTTACCCCAGCCGGACCATCTTCCATTTATATAATATTAAGTGTGTGGCTGCTTCAAATATTATCAAGGAGCATTCCCTGAACCCAATAAGTATAATATCAATAGACTTTAATTTTCAAAAACTTTTTATAGCTAAATATAAATAAATTTGGAGAATAGCCCATATACGACTAAGGGGCAATAAAACAAGTAGGGTCACAATACTGTAGTAATTTTAATACAAAATGTTTGATTAGCAATAATCAGTTTTAATGCCTTGATCATAAACAATTTACAACATTGCATATTGTAAATTACAACATTACATATTGTAAATTGTAACAAAAAAACTCGTTCTACTTAAAAATACTTATAACGACAACATAAAAAAAAACCAAACATTGAACGAAATATCAAATATAATAATTAAATATTATTTTTAACATATAATACAAACAAACACCATATACTTAATTATGATTTAAAAGAACTAACAGAAGAGTACTGTTACATTTGATGTAGATTAATTTATTTAATAAAGAAAACAGCCCAGGACAAGAAAAAATAAAACATCAACTGCTTTTTCACTTTAATTTGTCAAAAAATGAAAATACTATTATCCTCTTTTTTATGAAAAGTTTAGGGCGTGGGAGAAGTTTAATAAATTGTTCCTAATTAATTTAATAGACATCAGTATCTTGGACTACCAACTGGGAATTCCACCTGCCAAAGCTTTAAGGATCCTTATAGTGAATATTGAAAACTAAATTAAATATTTAGAAAAAATATTTAAAAAAGATCAATTTTTTTTTGCTTCCCACTAAGGTGTTCCGAATATCTGTCAGCATAACTGATAATTAGATAACAATTAATGATGAATAGCTCAAAATGAGAAGGAAATGTTGGCCTCAAAGAGGACAATAATGGAAAAAAATAATTCGCATTCAGATGGATAATCATTTTTTAAATGCTCTTAACTGAAATGACAACAAAATTGGAGAATCACCCATCTGATACTCCACTGAATGTAATATAATGCGAACATTGCTTGTTCATTACTTCAATTTAGATCAATCATTTCAAAATATTTAAAAAGGATATTTCATAGACAAAGACCATTTGTATATTACCGATTTGACAAAAGAAATTAAATTAGATGCTGGCAGTGTGCATGACTTTATGATTCTAGTCAACACGCAACCATAATACAAAATATAATTCATTCTATAATCTTACCTTTTCCTATGATAGGTAACGTTACTCATTTTGACGATAATAATTATTAATATTCCTCAAAGAAGCTATCCTTACTTCACATCAACCAGACCTTAGTTACGAATATATCGATTAAACGAAAATCGTTTACTTTTACATCAATTACTTTCAAATGAGTTGGATAACGATTATATTTATATTTTAAAAAAGAAGCAAATCTGAATAAATTTCAAGATGGGAATGAACATTTTTAATTATTTCTTGTTTTTTACTAAAAGTCACAATCATACATTTGAAATCCAAATAATTATCAGAAAATATCTATAAGAGATTTTTCAAAATATATATATAAACATCTCTATATTTATTTTAAAGTTTAGAGTAAATGTATACAAACAATTTGTGTCCTAACCCCCCCCCCATCTCCTACTATGCTAAAGCAATGCATTAATTATTCGAATAAAAACATTATTCCTATTTAAAACTATTATCATTACCTATTTTATTTATTAATCTTATTAAAAATATATATTTATTCTTTATAATATCAATTTTAATAAATTATTTGATATGGCATTGATTTTAGCCAGCCAGCTCCGTTAGCTGGTTATACAGTTTGGCGTAACTCATCTAAGATTGTCAGTTGGGTTTCTGTTAATTTTTTTGGTTTTAACTTATATTTATTATTCCTCGTAGATAGTATTTTTTAATTATTTTCTAAGATGTCTAAAAGAAATGTTGAGGAACTTAAAGCAGGTAAGAAACCTTTTATTTTTTTATTCCGATTACTAACCTATTTATCTTTAATTAAAAATAAAAAGAGCTAATCGAACCCGAAGATAATGATAGATTTCATTTAGTTTGGGGTGAAGCTACTCCATTTGTTCAAAATCAAATGCAGCATATCATAAGCCTTAATATGCACATTGTTTTAAATTTGCCAGTGTTTCACCTTACTCAGGAACCCAAGATAGCTCTGGACAAAAGCTGGCTGGAGATAAAAAGGAACCAGATGGAAACAAAAAGCCTAAACTGGCGTTCAAGATTGGTAAAAAGACAGTATTTCAATCAAACAAAAGTGAAAACATGATACAGAAATCTGAGGTTTGTCCTATTGACTATTTCATTTTTATGATGTAAAAATTCATTATTATATACGTTTTTACTTTATGGACAGTCAAAACCAGAACCAGTGAAAAGTTCACTAAGAGAAGCTTTTAATTCTGAGAGTGAATCAGAAGAAGAAATGCCGCCAGAAGCCAGGATGAGAATGCGAAACATTGGCAGGTATACTACGCTCCTTCAATTTTATTGTTTACCATATATGTTTTTAATAATTTTAATTTGAATATTTAAATCATTTGTAGAGATACACCTACTTCAGCTGGACCAAATTCTTTTGGTAAAACGAAACAAGGGTTCTGCGATGCCAAAAAGGTATTTGAAAAGAAACTTAAAGCAGCTGCAGAGAGTACATTAGATAGCTAAATCACACTGGCTTATTCCTAATATATGGATAATTATTTTTACCATGAACTGTTTATCTTTATATAGAGTTGTAAATATGTATTTAAATCAATTTTTTGCATCTTTTGAATTTTATTGTCTGGTAGTGATATATCTCCTATTTACCATTGTACATTAATTCTATCATTTTAGTTTTTTCTTTGATCCCATAAGATTTATATTAAATCTTTTTTTTTTCTTTTTCCTGTGTTTGTTTTAATTATTCCTTGACTCAAAATTTTATTGTTAATTCGATATAAGTTTGTTTCAATAATTCAATACAATTTCTGTAACTATTCTTGATCCAATTGCACTTATAGATTTATTTGTAATTATATTTATTTAGTTCTCTAATTTCTTTTCAATGTTGAAATATTTACTGTGGCGACCAAACTTGGAGAAATACTACCACTCTGAACCTAATAAGAGTGCTTACTCACACGTATTTTTTGTGAACACTAAATTTCAATTCAACTTTTTTTTTATAACCTCACAATAAAGATCTTTATTCTTAATCTGAGTGAAATAAGGTTGATAATCTATTGAGAACAGCCCATGCAGAACGTCTTTGAACATTTGGGGTCTTGCTTCTGAAGCCATGATTTCAAAGCTGTTATAAGATCATCCAAGTTATTAAATCTGAAACTATCTTTCTTTTTTGTATCATCAACAGTGACACCTAAGTAACTACACTTAAGAAGGCAATTAGGAACAGGGATTACTTAAAGACTTATGGACCATCAAGCTTCATTATGATAAATCACTCATTTCATTTTTCACAATCCAGATATTAGGCTTAGCAGTAATATATCACTCATCCTACAAACCTGATTTAGCCCTTCTGACATACTTGTTTAGTTCAAAGAGGCCATGGACCTATCAGCGGCCAGTACTTCACACTAGATTGATCTATGAATTGATTACCTGTATGAACTTATAAAAGACTACCTTCATCATTTTAGAAAAAAGGAATAAATTGAAATATGTGTATTTAGTATTTAGACTGGAATTGATTGTAAAAAAAAAACTGTTTTCTTTCTTTGTTATTGTATCATGTAAATATATGTCCAATCACGGATTGATTAGTATACTGTGTAATGTAGCAACCCGATGTATTTAAGCAGCATGGATGAATAGCATTAAAAACAACTTAAAGATCATGAATCAAGACGCTAAACCCTGAATTTTTTCATTATAGTTTCAATGCCTGAAATACCATACCAGATGGCACTTATATGTGCTCATTAATAGTGACTATGTTGACCAGTAGTTTTATATAGAGGAAATTTCAGGCTATGATCTAATTATTTCTCTGTTGTATGTTCATTTAATAAAGTTTTTGAACATGAAGCATTACTTTATGTTTCCATTCCATATAATGGTTCCTTACTATCAGGATCAGTGGGCCATAGACAAAAAAGATAGTAGACTAACTACCAAAAAATATTCATTTGGTCCAATTCTCTACTCTATGAGTAAATTGATATTTTTTTTTTTTAAGCATTATAATTTTGTTGGATAGCAATCAATAACGAAAAAACTATTTGTTAGGTAATTCTGAATTGCAACATAGTGAACTAGGAAAAAATGTCTTCAAAAACAGGTAGAAAACATATTTTTGCTAAACATAGTCTTGCAATTATTAATTTTTTTTTCGTATCAGTTTGCCAAACTATAAAATCTCTACTTTTAGAAGACTTCCTTGTTTCAAGAACTTTTAATTCCAAATTAAGCTGTGGTCTGTTTCAGAATTAACTCAGATAAAAAATTAATGAAATTGCATCTTGTAAAAAGGATCAGTGTTTCAGCTAAAAAGAAAAATTACTTAAATAAAATTGTATTTATTTAAACTAATATATTTAATACGGGTATAACAACTGATATAAATATTTTATTTTACTTTTATATAAAAATAATTCACATGTATTCTTTTCAGTGATAATTATTTTAAGTTAATGTGTATACTTAAAGAAATAATGGAATTTAAAATTTAACAGTTCGCATTTCATGCCAGACCTACTAAAATTTATTCAGAGAAAGTTTGATTATATTAATTATCAAGTTATCTTTTTTCATAAGTTACTCCTTAATTTTAAAAATTAAAATTATACAGTAAATGTTGCTGTGCAATGTATTGAAAAAATTCAAGAGTACATAACCAGGAGCTACAATGGGAAGATTCAACAAGAAACTTTTTGACTCTGTATTTAATAACTCTACAAGTCAAAAATTTAGACTATAACAGAGCTGAAAACCACAGAATTTTCTTAACATATTAAGACAGATTCTTTTACACTAAGTATCTCATATAATAATGCACCACCTTAGAGACTGAGACCCTGAAGAGTTCCTGTCCTGGTCATTTCATTCTGACAGGTACATATTTCAAAGGATGTCAACAGAAATACAAAATCACAGTACTATCACAAGTGTTTCTGTACAGGTGTTGATAATACATTAAAATGACATCACAGTTACTTCTAAGTCTCCTTTTTTTTTTTTTCCATTATATAAAGGATTTTAAAAAGCAAAATTTCCACTTTTTCATTATTAGAGAATTAATTTCAACTCTTTTTCTCTTAACTTTTTCCCCCCTCACAGCCAGTTATATAATTCAATAGCTCTACTATATTTTTTAAGGGAAATTGAAACATAAAAGAAAACAAATTTTAATGAGTTGCATCTGCACATCCGTAATCCACAATAATCTTGTAGAATATTGCTCATAGCAAAAATTAATCAGCTTCAGGATAAGTTAAAATGTAATTACTAACTATATGGCTCATATCGCTCCACTGGAACAATAATCAGATAACTGTGAAGTTGAGTTAGTCTTGGTAGACTCAGAAATGCATTTATTAGATTTAAAAAAAAAAAATTGATATAATTGCAATCACAAAATTCCTCCTGTGGCAATTTTTTAAGTAAAATTATTTTGATTCAGAAAAATCTAGTAAATATTTTTCATCTAATATTATACTTAATGAAGTTAAGTGATCTCATTTTTCTGCTGCAGCGATATTAATTTCACTAAAACAAACCTTCCTAATATATATACTAAATTTCTTCTGTTAAGTGATAAAATAAAATTTGTATAAATTAATCCTTTTTCTGTAGTTTTTTCTTTAATAATGAGGGGAATGATGAAGAGAAAAAAGAAAAAATAATTAAAAATGGTTTTTATTAACATTAGTTTGAAAAAGATTATTTTCTTATCTGGGGTCCACCTTGACGCATCATATCCTGAAACAAAAAAAAAATTTAATAGCTTAAAAATACTTTAAATATATATATTTTTTAAACAAGAGCAAATGACTAAACCTTTATTTATGGTACTTTTATAAAAAAATTCTTACCAATAATTTTAAAACATCAAAACAGGCACTAGAATAAATTTATATAAATACATTAACCGTATTACTTCAAATCATGAAGATGGTCAGGGGTGCGGTCGAAAAACAAAAAATAGTTGTTAACTATTTTTGACTGCAACTACCTAAATTATTTGGTTTTTGACTTAACACCTGACCACCTTTTTCATAATTTAGAATAAATTTAAACTAATTGAACACCTGAGTTGATGAAGGTGTTATGTTAAAATATATAAATCTGAAAAAAATTGAATCTAATGGTTATTTATTCCTATACAGGAAAATTTTATTTTAACCTTTTTAAGATTACCAATATTTAAACTTTTAAAAAAATAAACAAGCTATGTAAAAAGGATAATTTCTAATGCTCTTCAAAGAAAAATTAATATTTTTCCTAAAATGTCAAATATAATCTTCATCCACTCACATCTTCAATTATTCCTGTTATCTAATTATTTTAAGTTTATATTATTAATTAATAAAAATTGTTTAAGATAATTTCTTTAAATACTGTCTACCACATAGTTGAAGACAAATATTTACATCTAAACTATAAAAACAATGCAAGGAGATAGCTCATTGATTATTAGCTAACACCACAAAATTATACAAGAGATTTAATTTAACTAATAATACAATTCCAGTAACTATCTGTACCTAATATTTACAGGGCAACGCTACGGCAATTGCTAGTCATGATAATCCTTTGTTTAGCAGTTGGATTACTACTGTAATTAGTAATAAATATAAAGTAGGAAAATATCAAAAGCACAATATTTTTATCAAATAGTTTTTTTCCCAAAAATATTAATATCAAAACTTGACTATCGAAAACAAATATTTGAAAGAATTCAAAATGTCTAGGGCAACAGGTCAAAAACAACAACAATAGACCAAAACAAACTAGTTAAAAGTGGATTACTGGAATAGTTTGTACATTATGGTAATTAAGTGACTGTGGGCAACCCAATCATATAACGGTTTCAGACTGAAAAAAAAAAGTTAACAGGTTAGAATATGAACATTTAATAGATACATTGATAGTTTGTTTTCAATATTAAATACTATAATATCGAAATCAGTATACCTATAGTTTGTTCTCAATACTATCACTTGCACATTTTTAAAAGAATCAATTTAAAAGTTTGAACTTTCAAGTACATCTGAATAAGTTAGGTTTATCTCTATCCAAATTTATTAAGTAATCCATGAATATATTATATACATGTGCAAATGAGCAAATCTCAGAAGTTGACATCCTTACTATATTCGTATACAACAGAAACTTAAAACATGATAATTTTTAGCCTTATAAATAGTTTAATTATAATAGTTTAGTTGTAATTAAAATTATATATACATATTCATATATATATA
>NW_027112088.1:582367-593235 GCF_000696795.3 Halyomorpha halys | reverse complement strand
TATAAAATATTTAAATTAAAAATTCCCAAAATATTAGTAATAAGTTTAACAACACAACTTCCCTTATCCGAGTAGCAAAAAATACATAGAATAGACACTCCTTTTTCTTTCCTCAAGTCTTTGAGGAGGTTTTCCTATTTTTCTTAAATATTTTTAACAATTCAGTTTGTTAATATGAGACAGACTTACATAAATTAAGTCCTGAATTTAATTGATTATAGGAACCTGATCCTAAGGAATGTTTCTTTGTTTCATAGATCAAAACATAATGTTACAACCAATAATCCAATTAGAAAATTTTATTTTTAAAAATACAATAAAACAACCTCAAAGTAGCTTTTTTTTAATTTGAATACTGAATAAATTTTAAAATCATTTTTTTATGAATGTCTGTTTTAAATGAAATATTATAGTACTTTGTTTCCACTGTATTCACTTAAGAACTTGAAAATAGCATCTGCTAGCATTTTATATAACTTGATAATTAAGTCCTATATAGTTTTTGCATCTTCACTTAACACACCGCTACATTAACTCACTAAAGAAATAAATTTGCAACTAAGGGATATAAAATATGTAAATGACAAAAAAAAAAATCGAACTGGGAAAGAGTCTACTTAGTTGTAGCTGAGAAGAAATTCAGGTATTACATAGTCCATATTAAGTATGATGTTGAAGCCAAGAGGTACAAGAGTTAAGCAAGTTTCCAACCAGAACCAAATGGACATTTTAATATCAACAAAATTGTGAATTCATCAATAATTAATAGTTCATTATTGATAATTTCACGATTTTGTTAATAATAAAACACAAATTCGGTTCAAGCACAGGCAAGTAAAGAAAAAAAAACTCATTTATAGCATTTGGGTTCTCATCTATTTATGAAACTTCTATTTTATTTTTATTAATACCGGAGTGAAAAAAAAAAATTTTGAAGCAGTGTAGAGCCATTTTTCAATGATTACGTTATAAATTTATATAAAAAAAAATTTAACTGAAATGTATCTTAGAAGTGGTTATGATATGCCTAAAGCTGTGTGTAATTAATTCTTTTTTTGTGCATAGCTGGTACCAAAATTATATCCTCTCACAATCCATGGTTTAACCCAAACCTCTCTCTTTTTTTAAATTTTGTTTTCCTTTCCTCATAATTATTAATAGTACTAATTTTTTTTTTTTTTGTTCCGTGATACAATCTTGACAACTCTTAAGGATTGTCTGAACTCTTGATTCTCCACGTTCTGTGGATGAATAAGCTGGTAAGTTTTTACAAATAAAATAGAGGCGAGAAGCTAGTCAGAGACTCTCTCATAAGGACAAACACCTTCCAGTTCTATTGAGATTTCAAGCATAATGCACTCTTAAGTTGACAGATACCTAAACCAGTTATGTAAAATTATTAATTAAAAAAAACTTCTAATTTTACGAGAGTTTAATTAATAAACAGTAAAAAACAAATTGCATCTTTACCAATTGTGAGTTAAAAAGGAGTTTTTTTATAATAATATAGTTTCTATAATAATAAGCATATCTTCAATGTATAATTTTATTTCAAATGAATTAAAGAAAAGAAGGAAACAAATCTAACGTTATAGTTCTTGTAGGGATAAACTAGTATTATACAATGAAAATTCCTTAAAATGATGAGGACAATTATCTTCCAATGGTTCTTTATAGACATTTAGTAAAACTATAGCACAGTAGCTAAAACATGATGGTGATGGCTGGTCTTATAATCATAAACACCTAAGCCAATTTTGACCTAATCTCAAAGTTTTCAATGTTTAGGTTACACTAAGCCCATAGTTGACTTCATCACATTCATTTCTAATGAGGAATCTTATATTATGCGCCTTATAAGGAAAGAAAATGCTAGAGCTCTCGTCTCCATAACACTAACTTCTAATTAGGAACTATAATTCCTTTGTGATATCTCTATAATGACATTTATTTTTATATTTTAAAAAAAAAAAAGTATCTTATTTTAGTTTCAGCTTATGAGGAATCGTCGCTTAAGTGGTGATAAAAAAAAAAATACTAGTGTAAAACGTAATGGATTACTATTTAATAAGATTATTATTTTAAAACTTCTCAATAAAAGATTAATATGGAAAAAATTTGAAACAAAATAATGAAAAAGTCAAAGGATCAAACTAATTCAACAACTACAAATGGAGACTAGACCCACACCAAAAAGCTGCAGATAAAAACATTTACAATGTAAGTCTAAAGAAAATCTTATAACAAAATCGAAAGGATATTGCATTAAAATCATTGTAACCAAGTAAAATAACAGAAGAATAAATAGATCAAGTTTAATAAGGCATAAGACAAGCCACTTAGAAATGTAATTTAAATTCAATTAGAATAAACCAGAGAAGGCATTTTGCTCAGTGGACCTGACAAAATAGTGGACAAAAACCATATCAAGTCTAAAGAGCAACTGGTTAGCTGGAAAACATATGAAATGTAAATAATTATTAATTTGAGTAAGGGTCGAATTAGTAGATAGTCAATAACTAAAGAGTCTATAATTTGGACTGGATTAAACCTAAAAAATGGTCTATCTTGTTCTAAATTATTTAGTTTCAAAACAACAAAAACTAAAATTAATGATTTAACCAACCAATCTAAAATAGCACGAGAAAGATAATTCTCAACAAAGCAACTTCACATCAAGCAATATAGGCGATGTTCAAACAAAATATTTTATCTTTAATCGATAACTTACGAAGAAATGCCAAAAAAAAAAATAAATAAAAACTATAAACCTAAAAAGAATACAAACATGCAAAAAAACTTTTATTAGTATTAAACCTAACCAAATTAATTAAAACAAATTAAACAAAAGCAACTTTAATATATTTTGTTAAAAATAACAATGGTTAATAGGAAAAAGAAAACATTAACTTCCAGAACACAAGAATATCCAATTTTAACTAACCCTTGGGAAGTTACGCTGAGGAGGTGTCCTAATTCTTCTCTCAGCCTTAGAACGATTACGTACTACTTTAGAGTGGATCGCACATGATACACAATAATGCAGTTTAGCGTAGAGTTTTGGCAATTGGTATGCTGTAAATAAAATAAAAAATAGTTAATTAAATTCAAGATATAATAATAATCAGTTAATAAACAAATTGTCAAACTTACATGAGTAAACACTAGCATCTGTGATGTCTCTCACAGCTGCAGCTTCTACAATATTACGGATAACGAATTTCTTGATAGCCTTATCCTTTGGTACACAACGGGCACAGTTGGTACAACGGACTGCTTGTACATGCCCCCTACCGTGTTTAGATCTTCCTCCATTCCTCCTTTTCTTGGTCTGAAAAATAATTATATAAATATTACGTAATACTAAATAAATAAATACGTATATATGCTTTCTCTCAGTTAAGTTTCCACTTCCGTTTGGTGGCTACGATATGTCAAAATTAAGCAATTAATGTACTAATTGAATTTAAAATATTGAAATTAACTATATCAGACCTATAGAAGCATAAAAGCTCCCTCATCTGATTAGAAAAACTGTATATTTTAAGATAATTGAATATTTATCAAGTTGAACACAAAACACGGAACCAATCTAAGCAATAATAGTTAACACTAATGTAAACAAATAGAATCAAAGTCTATGCCTTAAATTCTCACAGACTAAACAATTGGCAAAAACATCAGCTATACAAACATATCCAACACATTTTTAAAATTCGAAAGGGAGGATTAAAATTTTTTTAATTTATACATTAAATTTTTAAAACAAGTTCATATTAATTCACAAATAAATAATTAAATGTATTCACCTATTATGTTTATAATGAATACAACAATCACATTATTAACATAGCTAAAGAAAAAAACATTCCTCAAAAGTTAAATATTCATTCTCAATGCAGTTCATAACAATCCATGTGTTATGACTAAATATAAACTACATTAGTTTTGAACAGCTGACATAAATTAATTATCTTAAACAAAATTATTCAACAAATTTACTAATTACAAATTAAAATCATAAAGGATAGATCATCAAGAGCATACTTAAAATGCAAATTTAGTATCCATTTTAAAACAGTGAAATGTTTACTACATCAAAATAGTCTATAAAAATCTTGAAACTAAACAAAATAGCCAATAGGTTATTACGAAACACGTGGATAAAATCTATCACTAAGATCATAAATAAAACAGAACTAATTAGAAACAATAACACAATACTAAGGCTAATGACTAATAACTACTAAAACACTACAAGTAACAATTATATTTTCATGACAAGAACACGTTTTCAGATCAAGACGATCAACACAGAACATAAACAAGACAAGTTTAAAACCAGAACTACAGATGAATATAAAAAGAAATTAGAAATTAAAACCACGAAAATCGCTTAATTAACTGGTTATTTTAGAATCATACTTACCATTGTAAAATTATAACAGATATACCCCGAACACGAAGCACTTGCTAAAGAACCCTACCAAAGCCTTCTGAATGAAAGCTGCGCACTGTGTCGCTCTCTAGCTTACAAACTCTTATGGCAATTACGGTATATTTGTTTTTATCTATAATAATAATAGATAATATCTGTTTAAATTTTAGAAATTTTCCTGATCATAGAAAACATTTGTTGAATTATTTTTATTACTTGTAAAAGTTATAGTAAAATATATCCACAAATTTCTTAATTGTTTTATTTTTCTAGACCAATACGTTTCGAAATTATTAGTTCTTCAAGATGTATAAAAAATAATAGAATTATAAAAATAATTTGTATATAATATTGAATAAATCTATTACATTCTATCTTCTTATAAATTAAATGGGAGGGGGCAGCTCAGTGAGTCAATGCCTTATTCTCGTAGGCCCGGGTTCAAATCAGGCTGATAATTATTTATTTTGATAAATCAGCTGTAATTCAATGTGGATTCAGAAATCCTCCTGGAGCACACCCTGCCTCCATATAGTGGGTGCCCTTAATTGGGGAAAGACCTGGAGGTTCAACGTGATCTTTAACAAATAAACTCCTTGTCCAACCATTGCTTGAGAAACAGTACTTTCTTCCAAATTATTAAACCTCTGCCGTTAATTTTCTTGGGTTATAGAGGTATTTTGTTTTGCTTGTTTACTTCTAAATTACATTTGTAGAACGTTTGATAACAGTCCAAGCTCCTTAATTCATGGAATAAAGTTTCAGAAAACGAAGTGGAATTCAACTTTCCTTAAACGTTTTACACCTTTGCATTTATATTAACCTTATCAGACAACAATCTTGAGCCCACGATAGGAGAAAATTTTCCAATGTTCACTCCAATAAGAGTTCTCCTTGATGCACATCATTCAGTCTTATAGAGAAATTGTTAACCAGTAGCATTTGACTTACTACCAGTGGAACGTTTGTTAATTACTGGGGGTAAGGAGATGAAATGGCAACTTTGTTCCTGGGTTTAATAACTCGCGGAAGGGAAGGCAATGCCCGCCCATTAGTGTTCATGGTTATTTCTATTTTACTAGCGTGACCTACTTCTTCACTGGATTATATAAATGCCGATGATGTCACCGAACGAATTTCTATGCAACTTTAGCGGGCATCCATCCCCAAAGACTTTGTTTACAACTGAAGTGAATGAATACTAGACTTCTATTGAAAATTTCTTGGAAGCGTTTGAAAAGACTATAAAGACTCAAGGTTGCTAAAGTGGCACATCAATTACATTTTGGTACTTTTTTCTCAACAAAAATCAAGTTATCGCGCATGATATACTTTTAATCTAGCTGGATCCTATACCCTCTTCCACAGAGTTCTTCTGGCATGAACATTTTGTAAATTCTGAAATAATCAACTCCAAAGGCATAGTAGTTACACTGTTGTAGCCTTCCAATTTTAACTATGCCTAGCACTATCTCTTAGAGCTCATAAAGTTCTGGATTCTTCTTTTATCTTTCTTACTCTTTTTTATTTTCTAGTCATTTCTGACAAATGGTTTTTTTGTTTCTATTATTTTCCATCCTACTCTACCTATTGGGCAAACTGGGTGTTAGCTATAGTGGGATGTTGGGTATGACTAGTAACAACCAACTACTGGAACTAAATTATGTTCACAATTTAATCCTTGATATTAATATTTCTCTTCTTATATACCACATAGAGGGTTACTTCTAGCAGTCTCCCTGGTGGTGTTCTTCTATCTCCAATGTTGAAGTAGTCTGGACCCACTGTAATCCTTGAACTACGGGAATTTCTCCCTATCAACCAACCAAGGATATTCTACCTCATTCTAACCTGAGCAGAGTGTCAAGTTTTTATTCCATGAAATAAAAGACAACCTCCATAGGCTGGATTGGAAGCACTGCAGACTCAAGGTCGCTAAGGTGGTACATCAATTTCTTGGCTAGGAACAGTCTTCCTTCTTCGGTACCAACCAGCCTTGTCTTTTACAGTTCTATGATAAATCCTGGCTAACAGCAAAAGTTTACCTGCTATATACCTATTATCCCATCCAGACCAGTTGTTGATCATAACCAGGCACCATAATGTGATTTGTATTTACACAACTTCAACTGGAAAGGATTTATTGTGAATCTTTTAATCCTATAGCGAGCGGAACTGTACAGCCGTTACCCACTGAAACCAATAATAATATACTACCATTTGAATGGTAGATCATAATCCACAACTAGGTGATAATTCAAGAACTTGGCTTCAAATCCATCCATGCAGAAAGTTCCTCCACTTTACTTTCACTAACTCCCTTTATTTTTTTATCAGAGTGCTTTATGTCTTCTGTATCTCCTCACATGGTCTGACCCTTCTTAATAGATTTTTGGAGTCTTAAGTGCAGTACCCATCTATATCTAGCAAATTATTCTTCTAGGTAAAGAGAGTTAAACATTCTGCTTTGTATGATGTGATTTGAGGTTAAGAATCTTTTCTATTATATCCTCAATTCATTTATGTCAGACTTTCAATAATTTCCCCAAGTGTTTTACTTTCCCATACTCTTTTCTTTAATCATTGATGTCCTTTAGAGTACTATAATGTTAAGGAAAAATTAAATTACAAAACAGAACTTTTATTTTAAAACTTATTATCTAGATATTAAACATTGTACAGACAATAAGTAATCTTGTCTCTTTATATTAATAATATGGTATGAAAGATACTCATCATTTGTATGTCAAACATAAATACAACAATATTGATTTTCATCAGTCTCAGGAAGTTTCTCAACATTGTTTCATCAACTTTGCAACCAAACGCTCAACATATAACAGAGTGGGAAATGGTAACATCACATTCCGAGGATCATACTGTGTTAACCTGTGACTGGTGCAAAATACTAAAAAAAATTGGTCCTGTGATCCAGCAGATAGCATAAAACGGATATATGGATTATATTTATCATATACATTGTGAAACTTCAAATTCCAAGGGAAAGTCAAACATTTTTTTCTTTTATATTATATAATATTATAAGCTAACTAATTCGGTAGGAACCACATTTGAATCTTCACCCAAAACCTTATAAGCCATTTATATAGCCATTTAATTCAAATGTAGTACTAAAACTTGTACCATGTATCATACGTTAAATCTCTATTTTTTGTATAGTCACTTAATTATTGAAGTGTTTGATTGCAAAAATTCAAGTTTATTGCATTATGAGCTTTTTAAAGCCTGATTTCATAAATTTTTCCAAGATTTTTAGGAAATTTGCTTAAGAGAAGAATATTAATACTAATTATGAGAGATAGTTGACCGTGGATGATAAATGAAGAGAAGATGGTTGGGGGTGCGGTCAATGAAACACAAATAAGTATGACTAACTTATTTGTGTTTCATTGACCGCACCCCCAACCATCTTCTCTTCAAATATTAATACTAAGTTACGATAAATGACTCTAGTTTGAAAGTAAAACATTGTAATTAACAAACATTTTCATTTTGTCAGTGAACACATTTTACGACCAAACACCGCAATTATTGGAGGCAATGATCACAAAATAAAGATTCATTTTGCATTTCTATTTTCTATATTTTAAATTTTATGATTTATTATAACATTATTTTAATAATATTAAATAATTTGAAAATATATATATATATATATATACACATATAAATGTTCAAAATTCAGCTGAGTATGTGTGTAGTTACTAGATGATAAAGGTAAAAGTAATTTTGTACCTACAGCTTTGATAAAGCCATAAACAAAGAGCATAATATTAAAATATTTTTTATTTTATATAGTTAAAATAATAAATATAATGAATATATATGTTTTTTGTAACTAAATATATACAAAAATATTTTCATAGAAACATCAATTAAAGCTTAGGTTACAAATACAATAAATTATAAACGTTCAATAAATTAATACTTTACAATCTTAATGAGTATTTTTTATAATACATTTGGGTTTTTAACATTATGGCTTTCATTTTCAATACCCTTATTCAAGGTCTTAATATCTATAACTTCTGGCACATAGTTAAGCGCTTGAATATTAGGTGGATTATCAGCTTCATCTTGACCTAAAACAATTAAATTTTATTGTAGGCTATAAAAGAGTTAAATTGAAAAGAATATCTTAAATCAATTTTTATATATCAACATTGACAAAAAAAGAAATACCTTATTATAATTTTTTTTTATAATGCACCGCTGCCAAGAAGGCCTATTGTGCACTATAATTGAATGCTTTAAAACAAGTTTTGTAGATTCCACGAATCTGCAAATTTCAGGTTTAGCATCACTTATTGTCTACTATCCGATTCCAACCAAACACCATGAACCTTAGGTCCATAACGTTTAAACATATACTTATTCAGTTTATGACCAGTATAAATTCCTGCAATTTTCCTAAAAGATACCCTGACCAACTGAAGCAGAAATTTACTTCTCGCTACACAAGGCCCATCTTGTTTTTTCTATACACATATGATTTAATTCAATATTAACTTACAAACTATTTTAAAATTTAATTCAATCCTTCTATTTTTTAATTTAATTCAATATTAACTTACAAACTATTTTAAAATTTAATTCAATCCTTCTATTTTTTAATTTAATTCAATATTAACTTACTAACTATTTTAAAAACTAATATCAATGACCAATCAATGTCAAAAGCATGAAAAACTATTTATATTGTTGTTTTAATTATATAATTTATATTCTTAATTGAATCAAAGGTAAAACATCTGGTGCACGGCGAGCATCACCCAACTTTTACTTACTATAAAAATACTGATTTTTAGGGTTTTTCGTGGTGATTAATACGTGGTATTAACTTTTTTCCTCCCGATAATACAACAGTGTAACAAAAGATAAAGATATAGGGCTTCATGAATAAAATTAGAAGAGATCCTGCGGTCTTGGCTTTACATGATTTCAATCCCAGTCCCTCTTTTTCATTTTATCGTTCATCAAACTCTTTTATACTTTGTATTTATCCATTGTTTATTCATACTAACAATGAGAACTGGTTATTTACTACAAATAAGCGTAATTAAAGATACTTTAGAGGATTCTTTTCAAAAATTCTTCATTTAAGCCCTTTCAGACTATTTCAATCAGTATAAGACCTATCTGGTATTAAAGCCCACTTCAGTGTACATTGATTTACCGAGTTTAATCAAAATGGTCAGAGCAATTTCGGAGAAAATCCTAAAAAACTGTAAAATTGATTCCCATAAGTGGTACTTTCGGTCGATCAATTTTAATAAAAAAAGTTGCAGTATCTTCCCAGACAAATATAAGCCCTAAATATGTAATTTCAGTTTCGTAAAACTTTTCATTTTTGAGATTGGCTGTTCACACACAGACCATATTGCGAGACTTGGTCATTCGAACTCAGGGAATCTCAAAATGTGTATTTCTATCAAAAGCTCAAATTTGAAATTTTGTACGATCACAATATTTCTACTTACTAATATTCCGTATATATGCAAATGAAAGTGAAAACTCTATATTTACTAAAATATAAATAAATATATGTAATTTAAATAT
Source organism: Halyomorpha halys (assembly GCF_000696795.3). NCBI lineage: Eukaryota > Metazoa > Arthropoda > Insecta > Hemiptera > Pentatomidae > Halyomorpha > Halyomorpha halys. The sequence goes on along the minus strand of NW_027112088.1, from coordinate 583,217 downwards.
ATTACCAGATAATCCTGTAAAGGTGGGACTGTAAACAGCAGTGCGAGACCTATAAGGGAGTTTTTCTATGTCAATGTCAGCCAAAGACAAATCCCTAATCTTTTCCATAACATTTTCTTGCAAGGTATCGAATACCGGAATGGGTGTGCTGCCTTGCGATTGAGAATGTTTTTGATCTGGATTACTTTCTTGCAGTTCTTCTGGAATCTTCTTTTTGTTAGCTTTTTTATGAAGAGCATCGTCTAGAAATAAGTGGCAACATAAACTATGTAAATCAACTAAACTAGAGATTTTAAGATTCTTTATACATTAAAGTTAAATATGATTTTGCTAACCTATCTGACTAAGGTCTGGTGTAGGAAGGTCAGGAGTCACATCACAATCCCTAAGAAGGTCTAAGCTAGCCGACCGCAGCCTTCTACCTTCACTTAGAAACTCAGCTAAAATTCCTTCTGTTCTCTCCACCCTTTCCTCCAGTTTATATCGGGTCTTCTTAATCTTATGTTTCAATTCTACATGATTCTTTTCTAATCGTGCTTCCATATCTCGCAGGAAGTTGGCACAATAACAGGTGAGACCAACACCAACAGGTCCCTAAACAAACAGTACAGAACATTAATTCAAATATTACACACCCACAACTCAAAGACTCTAATTTATGCAAATGGTTTTTATTTTGAACAAAAGCAAAGAGATACTCATAAAATAGAGTCTATTCATACCAAACCAGGTGCAATAAATATATATTGTATTAAATATAATAAATTAAATGAGGCAACAGTAGTAAATATACTATGAATATTTCATAGTAATTTTCAATCCTGCCGGGCTATGTTCGTCGGCCAACATC
>NW_027112088.1:574834-582317 GCF_000696795.3 Halyomorpha halys | reverse complement strand
ATCTAACTAGAATCAGGTATATAATATAATAAAATAAAAGAATTAGCATACTTAACACATCAAATCTCCAAAATACAATTTTATTGGTTAAACTTAGATCCTACCAATAAGAGTATCCAGAAAGGATATGTGCTATTTCAAAGTTTCTTTTTGGTTCAAGCCTTCCACAGAAGACCTTCATAGCCACATAGTGGGATTGTCAAAATTCATTCCCCTATAAAATACAAAATAAATATTGATTGACCCAGGGGGGATTCAAACCAACAATATTCCCAACCAAGCATTCTGGAACCCTCGCCCCAACTTGTTCAGCCGCAACCTCAGCATATTTATAAGTTAAGTATATCAAAAAACAAGGATCTATAAAGAAAACAATTTACGGATGCATAATATAAAATAAGTAACCCAAAAATAATACTATCTAAAAAAAAAGAAATCATAATTTTTTCATTGAATTACTAAGAGACACATCAAAATAACTCACTCCTTTATTGTATGATATTTAGACAATATTATTATTGGCAAATGATTTTCCATTAAAGCCCTTTATGTATTTATATTACATATTAATCATGAATGTAATAAAATTATATTACCCACATTGGTAATATAATGTTTTTTTCTTGGTATAGTATATCATATATGTACCTATATAATATATATGTATGGTATTTAATATATTCGACTTTTATATAGTATATACCCCTGTTTTCTGGAGACTTATATATGAAAATATCTAGTTACTTCCCATCTCAAGGATTATACATTATTATGGTGCCTAATTACATAATAAAAAGTTCAGATAAAAATTATAAGGGTCTCTGGAATAAAACCTGTTTCTTTAAATTATAAATTAGTCACACAACTCTGCTATATAATTTTCAATGTGGAATAATTTATATAAATGGAACAATTAACAAAAAAGATATGTACCTTACGAATATTTCCAGCTAAATCCAAATAATACTGTTCCCCTTTACTTAGTGGCTCTCCAGGCAGAGAGTCCAGCTTTGGCTGAGGAAATGCATTTGGATCTGGATAGTAATGGCAGCCATAAGGTGACCAACGGACAGAACTACCACATGCTCTCTAATGCAACAAATAAATTACAAAAATTATAAAAAGATATGTGACATAGACTTGATTAATTCAAATTAAAAAAGTTTTGAACAATCAAAAAAATGATTTTTAAAGAACTATGTAGCATTAGTTTTTTTTAAAATTATATAATAATAAAGAATAACATTACTTAATGATTGCAAGAGCTATCATATCCATATCGATGAATAATGGCATGTCAAAACCTGATAAACCAAAATGGCTGTAATACCACTGTTCATGGTTATTTCAATGGGTTCCAAAGATACTCCTGCATATTTCATTTACTCAGTTCTGAGATAATTCCTAAAAACTCATATTACTCCCTTCACCCCATAATTACTATTGATTACTTCCCTCAAAACTCTCATAAATTTTTAATTTATATTACAATTAAGTTCTTGGAAGTTTCCAGTAATAAAATTATAAAATATGAATTAACTTAAAAGTTTACTGCCAACAACTTATGAAATTGAAGGAAGCAATGGAAGAGAAAAGGCCAGAAATGGTAAACTGCAAAGGAATCATGTTCCACCATGACAATGCGAGGCCTCACACTTCTTTAGCAACACATACAAAATTATTGGAGCTTGGTTATGAAATGATAAGGTATCCCTCACCGCACCTGACCTTGCACCATTGGATTATCATTTATTTTGAGGTTCAAAAACTTGTTAAAAGGTAAAAATTTCAGTAATAATGATTACTACTTCAAATCGTTAGTTTAATTCCTTGCTAATAAGGACCAAAAGTTCTAAGAGTGCAGGATCATGAAGTTACTAGAAAGATGGCAGGTCATCAAACAGAATGGAAGATACTTGACTAATTAAAGTTCATTTTAGGTATCGAAAAATTAAAGTTATATTTCACATTAAAAACCTAAATTACTTTCTTGTCAACCCTAAAGATGAACTTGGTCATGAATGAGTATGAAACAGATGTGTTTGTAATCCAAATTTAAAGGTATTAAAGGTAAAATAGAGGAGCTGATATTAAAATAAATTAATAAAAGCCAACAACCACATTAAATGGAGATTAGTCAGTTAAGAATTCTCGGTAACTATTATAAAATAAAAAATACATGACAAACTAACCGGGTCATGATCTGTCCTTTTGTTTTCTTTACTCCTTTTGTCCGAATCAGAAGTATCACTGGTCTTTTTGTTTTTCTTTTTGCTTCCTTTTTGTGGTTTTATGCTTTGTAAAATAATAATAATCTCGTTTAAATCTTTTCTAGTAGCTATGTCACAGGCAGTTTCGTATTGCTGAAAGATAGAATAATCCTCGTTTAGTCATTCCAAGTTAATAAAGAAACATATAAATCTTATTTTTAAAAACATTATTGCAAACTGTAATTAGTAAAGATTATACCTTATTCCTAATAGATTTATCACAACCCGCTTCAAGAAGTATAGTAGTTAACTTTCTCCTTCCCATGGCAGCAGCAATGTGTAAAGCCGTATCTCCATTCTAATCAACAAAAATTAATTGTAACATTTTGAAAAATAAATTTTTTAAAAAAATGCATAAGAGAATTAAATACCTTGTTTTGATCAGAAACTCTACAATTTGCACTAATTAGAATTCTTGCCACTCCAGCATGGCCATATCTCGCACTTGTATGAAGTGCTGTATCCCCATACTACAGACAATTATACAATATTTAAGATAACACATTTAAAGCTGGAATTGGTGTGATTAGTAACTACTTTAATAACATTAATTAATTAATAAAAATTCAATTAATGGTATAATTAACTATTCTGTAAGTGTAAAATATAACATTAATTCTACTTTAATGACATTAATTGATAAATAAAAATTCAATTAATGGTATAACTAACTATTCTGTAAGTGCAAAACATTACATGCACATGCAAATATAAAAAAAAGATAAATAGTGCACTGAATACTCTTTGATGCTAAGAAGATTGATTCAATTGTAAGGTATTCTCAAAATGAATTCATAAACAATCCCTTACAATCATAATCCACTATCAGCTATCAAAGCATAATATGGCAGTTAATTTGAATAATTAATTATTTAGTTAGTTGTAGAAAAAATTATCTTCCATATTTAAATTAATTTAATTAAATATTACTCATAAATGACGTTTTGGGGCTATCCCCATAATCAAGTACTTTTTCACTGTTGCTTTCTACTTAATCTATTATGTTATTAGAATCTTGTCCTATTAAGTCTAAAAATTTAAGTTCATTGGTGTACAATGTTGTCTCAATTATTAAAATTTGCACTAATATATTTCTCCTTAGAGTTAAACATGCACTTCTTCTTAATTTAAACATAGTGCAAAATTCAATCGAGACATTGTATACTATTGGATTTTAATTGCTGGACTAAATAGAAAGAGTTCCTAATGTAACATAATAAATTAAATAGAAAGCAACAATAAAAGTGTACTAGATGATGAGGCGCTGGCTTCAAATTGTTGCCATTCTGAGTGACATTTAATTGAAAGAATTTAAATATGCAAGATAACACTACAACTAATGAAATAATATTGAAATTCTATCATCACTATTTGAACTTAAATTAAATGTTGATTAATTAATGTTTATAACAAATAAAGTTAATAGATTCTAACAACTTTTAACAAATTTCTAACAAGAATTTTAACTATTTTTTCAAATAACAACCTGGATTAAATGTAACTTACTAAATTATGTTTTACTGATACAAATTGATTTGTTTGAGACAAATTAAATAGAGATTGTTTAAAACTATAAACTATTCCAATAGACCAAATTTCAAGAAAAAATAAAGGAGGTAAAATAGATAATTCAATAGTAAATTTGGCTGAAGTTTCTCCTTTTTCCAGACATTCTTTCATTAACATTCTGGTATACATTACAACATTTATTTGTATAGTTATTATAAATAACAATAAAACACAGAAACACATATTGAACTATCAAAAATTAGAAAATGATGCAAATAAACAATTGTCACAATCAAAGTACAGTAGAACCTCAATATAACAAATTTTTTAAGTCCCCTTAAACTTAGTCATACCATTCATAAAAATATACCTTTTCATATCAAACAGATTATGCAAAGGAATATAGATACAAAAAATTTAAAATCCTCTCAGAAAAAAATAATTAACTTTTGTGTAACAAATTATCCCAATGTTAATTATAATATAGTGAAAAGAATACAGTTGTAGGTATGTTATATATATTTTTTTCACTAAATATAATTCACAGCACATTCTTAATTTACAGTAAGCGCACCATTACCTTTCTGATTGGGTTAAATAAGACTGTAAATAGTCCGATAATTATGTCTATTATTTCTCATACCATCTACATTAATTTTTATATGGTTGAAATCCATACAATTGGTATATGAAATCAACAGAGGTCAACAAATAACTCTGTGAGCCGTAATATAACAAATTTTTATCGATTCAAATCTCAATATAACGAATCTCAACATAACAAATCCCTCAATGCTAGAATTTTTCACAAAACCTGTTGAGTTTGATATACCGAGGTTCCACTGTATCCTAAAACTCATGAATTAGAATTTGTTTAAAAAAATAAAGAAATAAGTTGCAGAAACAACAGAAACACAAGCACAAAATACTACCATGGAATATTCTATTAAAAATTAAACTACCTCACTGACAAAGTTATTATTGAAGTACAATCTAAACCACCACTTTGAAAAGCTTCTGCAGATATTTTGTTAATTTTCCTGAAGTGATGGCACTAGAAAGAAGTAAGAATCACTAAACAATATATTTTTTGTAAATCTCATAATAAATTAATTATGTTAGAAACACACCCACATACATAAAAAATAAAGAAATATTACACAGTTTATTAAATAGTTTCATAAGTTAAATTTCAATTTACTTCTATTTTTTTTATTTTGAATTAAGTTCAGTAGATTAATAGATCAGTTAAAATTAAATGTAAATGTTTCATAGTTCATTATTGGGATTCTGAATGTAGCAACAAGCCGTTAATTCTCTCAGAATTGTTGTATCTAGACCAGTGGTTCCTAACTCAAAGAAGCCTACAGCCCAGTAAGCCAGAAATTGAATCATCCGTGTCCCACATATATACATGGCCACATATGTACTAAATTATCAGTTAAAGTAACAATAAAGCAGTTTTAACAATAGTTGCTCATAAAATATGCATTGCCAAACCCTTCCCAAGGTTCTAGCGGCCTACATTTGGACCACAGACCACCAGTTTTGAACCACTAGACTGTAGATAAAAAAGAAATAATATAACCAATGAAAAAAATTCAACCTATACAAAATAGTGTAAAAGAATGAATAATATACTATGAAAATGTATATTTATAAACTAGAAAATATAGAGATTAAAAGTGAATGAAATATTGTTATAATAAGTTTATATTATACATTATTTTGGATATCAGCATCAGCTCCACCAAGAAGTAATTCCCTGCAGCTTTGATTATGGCCATTTTGGCAACACAAGTGAAGAGGAGCAAAACCGGCACAATTTTTTATATCAGCATTAGCTTTATACTCCACTAAAGCAGATACTGTTTGACTAAATCCATGCCAGCTAGCCTCATGGAGAGAAGTATTCCCGTGCTTTAATTCAAAAACAATAATATCAAAAAAGTAAAAAAAAAAAAAAGAAAAATGCCATATAGCTTAGCTTAATATTCTTGTTTCTCTTAATTTACCAAGTTATCACGCGAATTGACATTTGCACCATGTTTCAAAAGAACTCTGACCACTTCCACGTGTCCTCCAGTTGCAGCAATTTGCAAAGCAGTTCTTCCCACCTAGTAAAAGAGATATACATTTACACTAGTAAATTGTATAAAGTTAAATTTAAAAAAAATTTTTAAAATAACATAAAAACTAAATCCAAAAGGCACAAATCAAACTAAAGTAAGGTTTCCCATTTAATTATCAAATTTCATTATTTGAATGAAAATAAAAAAAAATTGAATCATTTTACAAACCTATCAATAGTAATTTTAGTAAATTATTAATACACTAGTCAAAATAATAAAAAATGTATATGTACTTTATAACCTGTGTTAACACGTCACCAAGCAATAGTCCTTCAGATTATGTTGGTTAGAGAGGAAAAACAAAAAGTCATGAAGAAATAAAGAACTTGTTCATTTAAGAATTCTGTTAACGTTAAAACACAAATTATTTTTCCTAAAAATAACTTGGTTGGCATTGTTAAATTCTTTCTTTATTCTTTAACCAATGGATGTACCACACAGTGTCGAGGCAGCCTTGATCCATTTCTTAAAGCTTTCTCTATCCGTGGCCAGCTTCTTGACTTCACCTGGGGTGTCACCTCTGTTCCTAGCCAGATCTAAAATGAGGTCCTTCCACTTATTCCTCGGTCATCCGGGTCTAATCTATTCTCTAATTCTTTTATTTCTCAAATGATCAAACCTAGTTTCACTGAGAGCTTTCCTCAGGAATTTCATTTACTCTAGTATTTGGCCTTCCATTTTTTCAATACTCGGCCAACTTTCATCTGCATAAGTCAGTGTAGGTATAAAGACTTCTTCATACACCATTACCTTGTTTTTCAACTCCACTTTCCTTTTGATGATAGTAACGTTACAAAGCTGATGGTACACATTTGTTGCTTTTCCTATGCACTCATTTATCCCTGAATTCTACCTCCATTAATTTATGATTTTGACGCCAAGATATTGGTACACACTAACCTGTTCCAGATTCAAGCAATCTATAAAATATTGTCCTGTGTTTGTCGGCCTGGACTGAATGCTCCTTGTTCTTCCTGAAGCTCATATTTCACTATTCTTCTTAATCTTCTTTCAAGTATTCCGGAGTACAACTTCAGAGTAATGGATGATAGGCATATGCCTGCATATGGGCCGATAGTTTTCACACTCTACTGCAGAACTTTTCTTATGGATTGGAATGATGAATTTATTTCCCCAGTCGGTGTGGATCTTTTAGAATGCCTTGTTAAAAATGTTCAGTAACCATCTTTATACTTGGTATCTACCAGATTTCAGCACTGTAAAATTAACAATGATAAAGCTACGTTATTCATACAGTGTTCTTTTCAAGTTTTATTCTATATTCCTCTTAATATTATCATTTATAATTCCAATACTTCAGATTAACCGATCAGGGTCCAAGTCCTAAGAAAGCTGGTTGATATTATAAAATTACTACTGCTACAAACATAAATGTTATAATCCCCTTTATGGCACATTAAACTAACTTAAATTAGAGAGCTAGAAGACGTCTATACGTCTAATGGTTCCTGAGATATATTCTTTCATTAATCAAAAATTTCATCTAAAAACCAACATCTTGTGAATTTATTTTGGGAAATATCATGAAATCTATTATTCCTATAAAGATAA
>NW_027112088.1:559867-574354 GCF_000696795.3 Halyomorpha halys | reverse complement strand
TCTATTATTCCTATAAAGATAAATGTTATGAACCACTTTATAGCACATTCAAAAAGCGTTAATTTTAATCCTGGCAGACATCTATATGTCTAATGATTCCTGAAATATATTTTTCCTAAAATAAATTCACTAACTTCTTATTATTATTTATGAAATGTTGCATTGTAAAAAAAACTGTACCTCAGGAACTGTTGAATGTAAATAACTCTATTAGGGCTCATATTTAAAAAAAATTACTCTCCTTTAAACAATGTTCTATAAGGTTTTTGAGTGATGTATGTCATTTTAAAAATATGGAGCTCTGAAAGAAAAATGAAGTTTTTTAATGTTTTAAAACAGCAACTATTTTTGCAGGTAGTGTCTGACTGATAAACTATCATTTCTTCATTGGTAGTGTAATAATGATTTAAAAAATTGTTAGTAAGTTTTCATAAAATAATCTTGATTGTTTTGCACGGGCTCTCGGACTATAAATAACAACTATTCATGCCATCAAATACATATTTAAAGGTCAATTAGTTTTAGTAGATCTACTTACAGCATCAGTGGCATTCACATTAGATGAATTAACAAGAGCTTCAACAATCTCAGTATGTCCTCCAGCAGCAGCCAGATGTAAAGGGGTACGACCACTCTATGCAAAGAGAAGAGATATTATAAAACATTAAATAATATTATCAATTTCATAGAAAGTAATATTATATGGGCCTAGTAAAAGATCATAACAATCTTAAACACAAAATGTTACAAATTTTATTGGTCATGTCTTACAATGTAACTAGTCATATCTTACAGAATCTGGTGCTACTTTAGCTCCTCTTTTCAAAAGAGAAGTTACATCTTGGAGATTTCCCCTAGCTGAAGCTGAACGTATTTCTTCTTCCAACATTACATGCAAACATCTGAAATATCAGTGAAAATAAGCTCAAAAACAAGCAATAATATTTTATCAAGAAATAAATTCTCCTCTTTACACTGCACTAAGGAACTTTTCATCAGGGAAGAGATATATACCATAAACAACCCAATACCATTGACAAATATATTTATAAACAAAAAAACTTACTTTTCAAGAGAGTGATAACGTCATATCTCACCTGTAACATTAATTTTTTTCACTTTGTTATCACTAACAACTCAAAAATGACATGATTCCTCAAATGTAGCGTAAGTAAATCAACAGGTTGGCCTATGAAAGTTCAGCTATACGCCATACATAATAACCATAACCGAAATATTTTTGCTTTTGGTGGTATGAAGTAATTAATTTATAAGATTTAAGTTCCATAGAATAAACAACAACTGATTAGAGGCAACGTAATGGAAAAAAAAAAAAAGGTAGAAAAACGATTGTTTTCACCGACTCCTACGTACTTTCCATTTCAAAACAGGAATGAGAGCATCATTTTACACGCATTCCTATTATTAGAGAATTTTTCTTTTAAAAGGAATAAAATTTGTTTTTCATAAACTTTTCGTTCGTTTTTTCCTAAACCTTCTTGGATCATATAAAAATAAACATTTTTTCGGATTACCGAAAGCATCAAGTAAACGTCAAATAAAATATTTAAAAAATCAATTTAATCTTATAATGCTGTTTAATTAATAAGTAAAACAACAGTTTAATTTAATGAAAATGTCTGTGAATTTCCCGTACAATGAGTACATAACCTCATTCAGTACTTGAATTTCATGAGCATTCCAGGAACTCATAACTACAGACATGTACTTTTCTTAAATTCTATATTCTGAAATTGATGGCTAGAACAGTACTTTGACCTGTTCATCTATAATAATATTAATATAATACAATATTTTTCGCATAGCATTCGCCATTAAAGTAATGATGGTTATTATAGTGGAGGTTCCTCGGTGACGGTGACGGTGACAGTGATTAACATCGTGTAAACTGATATTTGCTGTCTTACTATCAGGATTTGCTTGACAGTTGGTAGTTCTAACATCAAACAATGCATGCGCTACGAATTAAGAACGACAGATGTCAGTCACTTGGAACTTCCTTGATTCTAGCCAGCTACTTAATGTTTTAACCCAACAAGGCTGCCGTGAATTTTTCAAGTTCGAGAAGGGTTCCGCGACAATAAAAGGTTTGAAAGCCGCTGACGTAGATCAGCACATGTCTAATGAGGTTTTCCATCATAGCGGACCGCCCCGTAGATCCTGCGGAGGATTCGGCATTCGAACCAGTGACTGAGTTAAAAGAAGCAGCATTCCGACCCGTAGGTCAGCACGGGTCCAATGAGTGTCTTTTACTAGTGCACCTTTGTTATCCTAAATTATTCTCTATCCTCAATGTGACTCGTGAGACCAAAGTAGCATCTGCTTGCAATCATTATCTGATGATGCATTTCAGGATTAAGCTTATCTGGAGTTATGATATGCTTGAATTCTACTTTCTCGAAAGGTGAACTGACCAATATATATGTCCTTTTTGTTGACCTCAACCAATGGGGTTCGCCTACAAATATACTTTCTCTTCCATTCGTTTACAAGTCCCTTTCTTGCAGTTTCTCGTTGCATTTAGAGGATGGCGTATTCCTCCCAATCACATCGACGTCGTTTAGGATCGTCGCTGACTCTATTAAAACTCTCCTCCTCTAATTTGCATGTTTATTCTCCTTTCTGCGTGGTCTCACACTTTACTTCCTTCATTTTCATGAGAACCAGAGATTTAAATTGGCTGGCACAAATGGATCCCACCATCAGCCATAGATTTTACATAAATAATTTTGGTTCAATAAATTTCTTTCGTATCGCCACCCAATTACACCCTAGATAGAACCAGATTTTTTTCCTTTTCCACCAATTTTACGATTATTTCTAGTATCTAACGACAGTCTTAAAACTTGGTAGACCTATCCAAATCAGAATGATATACAACTTTGGTTTTATAACATTTTGTCATACTTTCCGTCGGTTGTAAATTATATGGAGGTAAGTTTTCGGTCTAGTGAAAAATTTAGGACTTTTTAAATTGTAATTCTAAAATAGTGTTTCCAAGCGAAAACCTTCAAACCCCACAATAAAAACATATTAAATTCTGCTTAAACTGAGAACCTAACAGTATAAATGTGTTTCAGTATTATGACCTAAGTGTTTTCACCTACTGTTAAGCTTAGACCTAAAATTCTATCACAAACTAATTTATAACATGTGGTAGATAGACCAAAAGGTACAAATTCATTTGTCATTATGGTTGGGAAAGTTGGTAAAACTTGTTTATACAGGGTCACTTCTAACAGAATCCTGATCTAAATTTATAAGGCATTCTTACTACACACAACTTAATGTTCTTTAATTAATTCTGTAATAAAGTTTAAAGGAGGATATGTATTTTAAAATTTAAAAGCCAAAAATTAGGAGCATATTACATTTACAATAAATTAGTTTATAAAGTGTATCTTAAGAGGAATAGCAGTTTCCACGATATTCACCAATACACATAAAATATTGACTGCTCTTTATTTAAAAAATGTATCTTCAGAACTATTAAACTTACATCTGTATAAATCTGAAGGTTTAATAGTTGTTATAGCAGCCAAATTTACCCTACCTTGAAAAATATGACAATTTTTTCTTATCAAGGTAGTGTTAACTCTCAGTAATTAACTTAGTCTGAGCTTTTTTATTTTTTTTTTCTAGAATAAAATGAACAATGGTGGTGCATACCTGTAATACTTGAATACATTCTTTTCAAAAGCATTAACTATACCTATGATTTATCCCTATTATAAATTGAACCATCTAATAACAGAAAATAATGTGCTACTTTTTTGTACTTAAAATAGCTAGAAAAATAATTTCTTATTAACTTCTGGAACAGCCTCCATTTCTTATCTCCCCCTCCACTATAGTTCACGAAGTCATCAATATTGTATTTAAACAATGCATATTTTTCATTAAAGGAATAAAAAATCAGGATGAAATAACTAATTTTTTCTTCCTCTAGGGCTCCCGTAGTAATATGAATTTCTGGGAGTATACAATAATATTATTAACCAAAGTAAATTAATAAATTTGATATTTTATACAGAATCAATTTTGAACACCTGAGAAGGTATTATCAACCAACAAGTGTAACATTTGATATGATAATGACTGAAAGGAAGAATCCAGGGTAATATTTAAAACATCTGTATTATACAAAACATTATATACATAGTAAAAAATATTGTTACAGCATATTAGGAACTGTTAATTATACACAATAAATAATAATGTTTATTAAGTTCTTTGTTTAATGAAGTCGATGAGAGGTTTATACTGAGCGTTTTTTCTGTGAGGTAAATTATTAATTAAATTACTATTAGCAACACTAATCCAAGGAATAATACTGTAATTATTAATCAACAGTTGTTTTTCATCAACAAATTGAACACATTTGGCCACTAATTCTTCTATTAATTGCTGAAATAATACAAAACCATGAGAATAGGAAATTATAAAAAAAATCTTTTTCTATAAATATGCATTTTAGAAATATGTGATAATTACTTTAGTTTTTGGAGAGGCCAGGTTGCATGAATGGAAATCCAATATAAATTTAAAACTTAGACAGTTCAAGGCTAATTGAAGATCTCTTTGTTCCCTGATACCATCTTTTATAACTTCCAAAAGCCAACGCTGATGTAATCTAAAAAATGAAAAGAAAAAGTTATACTTTTTGTAATTAAAATATGTTACTGTCATAAATATGGCTAAAAATTACTTTTGATTTCCTTGGGTATGATGAAACATTTCGAAAAATGCAGGTACAGTATTAAGTTTCAAATGAGGCTTAGCAAAAATAAAATTGTGGAGGCTGAAGTATAAATAATCATCAGGAAATGCCATGATTATAGATGCACGTCCCAAAAAAGTAGTAATAATGGAAGAAAGTCTTACATTATCATTTTCTTTTAAATCTACTATTCCTCCCCTCACTGCCTCAATGAAATGTCTCCATATAAGATTGTCTTTATGTCTAGAAAATTAAAACAATAATAAAACATAAAATGAAAAATTTATAACAAGATTTTAATTTGAATACACTTTAGCCTGAAATAAGATGACAAAATTTAAATAACTTTGACAAATCAATTGTAAGGTATGTTAGTAGAAATATAGTGTAATGTGTTAGGTGCATTGTAAATAAATAATATGAGTATTTTAGGTGTCTCCTCAATAATGGCCTGAGGGCTGAAACATCAGAGAAAAATAAACAAAATTGAGAGATAAGGATCAAAAGATGTGATTTAATTGAAGTCCATGGTGACGATTTCTAATGATTATGTGTTCATAAGGGATCGGTAAAATAAAAAAAAACAAGCAGTTTGTGTTTCTTTGATTATGAGAGCTCTCATTGAAGACAGCCTTAGCCCTAAACATGGCTCACATGTTTGGGTTGTATAGTAACAACACACTCAGAGTTATAGCTACTTCATATTAGCTGATCCCCAATGAACAAATAATATCTATATCATATTTGGCTGAATATAGATAATTTCTTTTTTCTGAAATTGTGTTCCATACAATTCCATTTTTGTTCAAGTCAATGGTAGTTATCTTTAATATTTAATCCCATTTTTCAATATATTTTAATTTATCATTTAATTCAAATCTTTATTAGAGCCAATGGCAGTTATCTTTAATATTTACTCCCATTGTTCAATATATGTTACTTCATCATTTAATTCAAATCACCACTTTTCAGCAACCAACATACAGTCCACAGAATGAATTTAAAGTAATATGCATGTATTTGTTTAATCATAATAACTCACTGCTCTATATTGGTATACATCCTATGAAGTACGTGGTATGCAGCTAATCGAACCTCAGGATCTGAACTGGCAAGTGCTGCTAGGGTAAGTGCTAAGGCACCACTCCCTGCCAACTTCCAGCCAAGGTTTTTCTCTGATGCAACTTGACTTAATAATGGTAAGTAGAATGCAGGATCATATATGCTATCAACATTTTTGTCATAATCTCCCTGAAAATAAATCAATCAACTATGTCAAAGTCTTCATTTCACTTCTTACTAAAAATTGAATTAAAATAAAGTTATTAATATTAAAATATTCAGTTTTTGTAATGATGAATAACTATTAACCAAATACTTTTATAATGGAAGAATAGTTTGATGATGGAGAATAAAAATAAAAGAATAACATTAAATCTAAAAAATCATAAAAATACCAAACCATATATTAAACTAACACATCAACAACGATATAAGAAAACTAAAATATATATATACTAACACTTACATTTAACCTTCGATCAAGAGGAAATTCACGGATAGTGTTTAAAACTAGATCTTTTTCAAAGAGGTCTAAAGTTATAGAATGGTTAAGTTTTACAGACGAGAGCTTGGTTCGGATACTATAATGGTCAATGGCAGCCTCACCCCAAACATACGGCTTCCAACCGGCGAGGTTTATACCACCAACTCTCTCATAAATATACAAAATCTGAAATAAAAAAAAAAAAGTTCATACAATTTCCAAAATATTTGAAATAATTTAATAAAGTCATGTTATAAAATACCTTTAAAATTATCTGGTCCAATTTACTTAGAGTAGCTCCATAACAAGATAGCAAAACAGGAACATGTTTAGAATTAATAAGAGAATTATCTTTAGATACAAGTTCCAGTATTAATTTTAAACAGCTGTCTAGAAAATAAGTATTAATCTGTTAACAGAGTTTTTCTGACACTATTCACTTAAAACAAGATACATAGTTTAATATAATGCAGTGTAATCTTGGTAATCCGAACTAATTGGTGCAAGGGACCGTTCAGATTACAGAAAGTATTAGGAAAAAAATGGTGTAAAAAAAATCAACAATATGAATGTACATAACTATTTTTTTAACATATTTTATTGGAAATTTGACAGTTTTAAAAAATTAATCTCCTTAACAGAAGTCGGATATTTTTTTTTTTCTGAGACTTCTGCAGAAACTTCTTCTTTCAGATGTTATTTTTACAGTACATCATTCTCTACAGCCCATCAAAGAGAGATTGAAATGAGACACTGTTGAGATCTTTGAAGGCTTTTTTGATTTCCCAATCACAAGCATCTGAAGCTTATGATTTCCTGCTTCATAAGCACAAGACATGAAAGCTAGTCGCTCTTTAGATATTGTTCGACCAGGGGCTTGAGTTTCGTTTTTATGGACAAATTTCTTTTCTGGTAGAAGGCTTCAAAAAAAGGCCACTTTCATCAGCACTGTAAATCTACTTAGGAACAAGGTCTTGAGCTGAGACCATTTCATAAAATTTTCGCTTAAATGGCTCTACAGCCGTACTATCATATGATAATTTTTCTCCAATTATGGTAAGGTAACAATGCGGTGTCTTTTTATGAAATTTATAAAGCAAGCTATCACTCTCTTTGAAATCAGTTACATAAGGATAGATTTTTTTTTTTAAACACCAGTTCTGATTAGTTGAGTGTTTGGAGTACCTAACTTCAGATTAAAGAGATCACACTGTACATTACATACAATATAACTTCAATACATTGAACAAAAACTTAAATAAAAAGACATCAGAAGCTACTTTATAGATCCTCAGCCATTATTTTTGTAATTAAACTACAAATTCAGTACTAGAGAATGTTATTAGAAAATTAATGTGTATAAATAAGGGTTTATCATGGAGTGGTAAAATAAGGCTTTAACTCTGAGTAGTAAAATATCTGTGCTAGCATACATTGATGATTTAATACTGTAAGTGATGACAAAGAAACTAGGTCTCAAATAAATATGGATAAAATTAAATAAAATAAAATATAAGGTTAGAAGCAGAAACTGCAACAATTTTGGCGATATAGATATAGGAGAAAATACATTTGAATAGGTAGGAAGATTTAAGTATTTATGACCTACGGTAATAAAAAAAAAAAAAATGAAAATGATGAGGAAATGAGGGTGAAGTTAAAGGCGGGAAATACTTGTTATTTTTCAATTTCAAAATTGCTTAGTTCGCACCTTCTGTCTAGAAACTTAAAAGTTAGAATTCAAAAACTATTCTTCTTCTTACTCTACAGATATGAAACATGGTATCTTACATTAAAGGAGGAACAGTATCTTAAGGTTTTTGAAAATAACGTATCAAATAAACTATTCAGACTGAAGAAGGAAGAGTTAACTGGAAAATTCAGAAGTCTACACAATGCTAAATTGTGTGAACTGCACCAGGTAAATATAATTTAGATGATAGCATTGTTGTGAATAACATGGGCATATAAGGTTGTAGGACATAGTTACGAAAATATACCTAAATAGTTACTAGTTATAGCTAAATTATAATATACTTACATTTTGCAGAAATATCTTTTCCTAATATAACATCGAGAAAACATGAATGTGAAGTTAATAGTTCAAATACTTCATTAGGAGGAAGTTTGATCAGTTTTTTCTCCAACAAACAGAGTAAGAGATCGAGAATGAACTGAGATGGAAGCCTCAGCCCCTCTAGAAGCAGATGCATTACAAAGTCATTGTCAGGAGCGCTCAACCCACTACTGTCAATATCACCCTGTAGTGTCTCAATCAATATTTTACACATTTCTTCACTGAAAGAAAGCACACAATCAATCATCTTATAATAATAACTTTCATATTGCTTTCATGTTGATGCATTATAATGAATTCAGGACTAGGCTCAACAATAAAATTTAGAAAATAATATAGCTCAAAACACTCCATCATTCTTTCACAAAACAGTAATTTCTTTAATGACTTTTTAAATTTTTTAATGTGATACTATGCAGAAAAATATTAGGAGCCAAGAAAAAAAATATTTCACATAATTTTAGAATTTTTTTTTAAATACGTGCATAGGCATAGTAAAGGCTGCATGTAATAACAAAAAAAATTTTAAATTATGTGAAATTTCTTTTTTCAGTTTCTAGGATACATTAGCAAGAACCCTTGGACATATTTCATTGCAAGTTGGAATGTATTTGCAAGGAGCCATAACATGTAGAAAGCACCCGACTATTACAGTAAATAAATTTTTTCCTAAGTGGAAATTAGATGAAGCATGTTCACCATAACATTGGATAAAAAAGAACTTTACTAAACAAAAATTGACTTCCAACAGCAGTAGTTGAAAAATAAATATATTAATTACACACTAAAATACTTCATATATTAATATATGATATAATATGAAGTTAATGATTACATTAATAATATCTAAATACCTGTTTATATGCCTACCTTTGTTCCTGATCAAAACCATCTGGTTTATTCAATTCCTCACTTAACCAATCTATTACTAGTGTAAAGAGTGTCAACATCTCTTCAGATTTTTTAAAAATCTCTTTTATAACCAACAAACTTTCTGTGGAAGTAAAGATTTCCTTGGATTTTTTTCTTACATATTTACATGTTTTCTTACATGTTTCAGGAGCTATACATTCAAAATAATTATATGTAAAACAAATAAATACGAGAAACCAAATTGAGTCATTTTTAAGAATACAAACTCACGTAAAAGGGCATCAATTATTTTTCTTAAGCCCACCAACCATTTTGGAGAAGGCCTTGAGCATAAACCATTAAATATAATCTGTGAGGAATCAGAAACAACTTCTTTGTGCCTTTTTTTAAACTTTTCCAGTGAGGCTAGCAGAGTTACAGCCCTATCTACAGAAATGTTGGTATAATCTACTTTGTCTAACAGAAGATAAATAAATACACATAAATCTTCATACCAAATAGCAGCAGTAGACATCACAACAAATAACACTGAAAAATAAAAAGATTATAAAGGATAATAAAAATATATTGAATAACAGCTATAAAAAAAGAAAAATTAAATAAGAACAAACATGTAATATAATATAATAAACATTTATCAACAAATTAATAATAATGACGATAAACAATGATTTTCAAATAAATTGGAAGATCGATCACTGACTGTGTGAAATATATAAAAGGAAGATGACCCTATTAATAGTTACTACTATTTGAGTTTTATTTGACTGCATTCGGACCATATTCAATTTATTTATTTAATTACTATTTGTGTTCTTTTGACCGCACCCTTACTATCTTCCTTTTATATTTTCAAATATAAAAATTATAATTTTTATTTTTGGTACTCTCAGACTCCAACTTTTATTTGCAAATATATACAAATGAAATTTATATCTATGCAAGAATACAATTGGATTACATGAAATGCAATAACTCCAATTCCGCAGCTGCTTTTTTCAATAAGTATTATTTTTTTCTAAAATTTGAATGGGTGCCACATTTACCCATCCTAGATCTGTAGCCTTCTCATAGATTAAGAAAACAATAGATAGATAAAAATAAATCCCTAGAAACAGAGATGATAGTAAGGACTTTGGCTCACCTATCAAGATGAGGAGATCCAGGGAAAAAAGGAATCCATGAACAGGAAAAAGGACCAAAAAGAATTCGTTCCTGTAATGAAAATATTCTCAGTAGCACAACAGAAAGGAAAGCTAAAAGGACGAACATTTCCTTATAGGCATCAAAGGGACAATTGGCTGGTGCAAAAGTTTCTCCCCGAGTCATGACATATTGGACAGCTGAGAGAGGAATCAGGGAGGGTATTTTTCCAGCAACTTATCCTAATGGTGCATGTGGAGAGGTGTACTATATTGGAGAGGAGGTGACTCTATCCAAACTGCCATCATGAATATGATTCTGAAAAGCGACCTAGATGTATATCTAAAATTATTATTTATCACCATAACCTTAACATTTATATAGCTTGCTCTTGCTACAAAATATATCTTGCTTTTCTACAGAGGCCTTGCTGGTGTAGTTTCTTCTCTCCTACCCAGTGACGTCTTGTAGAGCGGGTAGTTTTCTTTCTTCATCAGCTCAGGGAAATCGCTCTTTATCAGAACATAGAGTCTGTCTCCCTCATCATCTTGGCTCTCAGTGCCTCATAGGCGGTACAGGCGAGAAAAACGTACTTGGCGGTCTCTGGAACCCAACAAACAGAGGAAGAGACCAAGGGAAGACAAGAAAACAATAGATAGATAAAAATAAATCCCTAGAAACAGAGATGATAGTAAGGACTTTGGCTCACCTATCAAGATGAGGAGATCCAGGGAAAAAAGGAATCCATGAACAGGAAAAAGGACCAAAAAGAATTCGTTCCTGTAATGAAAATATTCTCAGTAGCACAACAGAAAGGAAAGCTAAAAGGACTCTATCCAAACTGCCATCATGAATATGATTCTGAAAAGCGACCTAGATGTATATCTAATATTATTATTTATCACCATAACCTTAACATTTATATAGCTTGCTCTTGCTACAAAATATATCTTGCTTTTCTACAGAGGCCTTGCTGGTGTAGTTTCTTCTCTCCTACCCAGTGACGTCTTGTAGAGCGGGTAGTTTTCTTTCTTCATCAGCTCAGGGAAGTCGCTCTTTATCAGAACATAGAGTCTGTCTCCCTCATCATCTTGGCTCTCAGTGCCTCATAGGCGGTACAGGCGAGAAAAACGTACTTGGCGGTCTCTGGAACCCAACAAACAGAGGAAGAGACCAAGGGAAGACAGAACCAACTGTGTCCTCGGCCAGCCCTAGCAATCCAGCAAGATCAGTAGAGCTACTTCAGGGACCCTGGATATTAGGAAGTAAAATTAAAGGACTTCCAATCAAGGTAAGCAAGCATATCTATTGCAGAAATATTGATAGTCTAAGAGCTATATTCATGATTAATGGCAATATTAAATACTTTGTGATTGCAGAATGTATATTACAGGGCCTAGTGCGGTGATAATAGAGGTTCCAACGGAAGGAGGAATGAAACAGATGTATCTCACATCAGCCTACTTCCTAGGGGATAAGGCAAAAAGCTTACTTTAATGTGGACACCAGGACAAGAAGGAATCGAGGGGAATAAGATAGTTGATGAACTTGGAAGAAAGGGCTAGGAAACAGCATTATTAGGCCTTAAACTTTACTGTTTTAAATCTATCAGTGTAATAAAGAAGGATATGACTCGTAGGAAATAGAGAAGAAGAAAACATACTGGGCTACTAAACCTGGCATAAGATAATCTGAGCTTTTCATAAATGTGTCAAAGGGATAGGCAAAATGTTACTTATATCTGGCAAGAAATGAGCTGAGAACAAAACAGGTCTCCATCACAGGCCATGGTTCAACAAAATATCATCTAAAAAATATGAAGATAGTGTACGATTCCATATGTTGTCTGTGCTAAAAGGATGGAGATAAGCCTGACCATATCATATGTGATGTGAAGCCCTTACCTTTTACAGATTACTACACTTGAATCAGACAATCATTAAACCTGAAGACATCAGTAGAATTAACCCAAAAGACCCAATGGGCTTCATTCGTTAGAAGCAATAAATTATTATGAGATCTCTAGATAAGTAAGGGATAAACTCACAAAAAATTCAAATGGGTCAGATGAACGTTTGCCCATCCCTTTAATAAAATAAGAAATAATTTATAAAAAAACTTAAAACTAAAAAATGTGTTTTTCTTTCATTAAATAATCACCTTTAAAAGAATCCAGAAGAGTACCGCTTATATCAACCTCAAGAGCTTTTAAATATTTCAGAAAACAATTGCATATTTCAGAAACATCATACTCTTTTTCTATCAGTTTAATTAAAACAATAATAAGGCCCTTTAAACTTTTTTCATTCATGATAATATTCAGCTCCACTGCCTCATTTAGTAAATGGATAAGTACTGAAGCCCATGGTGAAAGTTTTCCACTTCGTTCAAAATATCTTCAGAGCAATATTGGATTAAACAATGAAAAATTACATAAATCAAACTTATTTTAAAGATACTGTGTTAAGTAGAAGATAAAACATACTTAGCTTTCATAGTAAATACATAATTTATTAAATCTTCAACATCTGATTTCGAGAATTTGAATATTTTCAGTAATTTCTTCAACTTTGAATCATCTTCAAGATTATAGCATATACTTTTAGCATATTTCAATTCAAATGAAAGCCTAAAATGATATTATTGAGCTACAGTAATAAAAGATTTAAAATAAAATAAAAATGTTCAAACCAATGTTTCCTAGTTTACTTGAACATCTAAATTTTTTAAATTGTTTAGCTACAGGATAAATCAAGTAAAACAAACTGTATTTAAGCTAAATTCAACAAATTTGAAAATATAATTTTATACTATCAATAAACCAATTTCTAATAATGATCATACATTACAAACTTTACAAAGATAAAATACATACAAAAATTTTTGGAAAATGTTTCATTATTTCAATTTCGTTTCTTGTTAAATTAATGGTCTTTATTTTTAACTATACATATTTTTTCTTGTTCTATAGTAGTTATGAAAGGTTTATATTAATAAAATCTCCTAATATTTTTAATTTTTCTAATTGGTTAATAATACAAATAAGAGCATATACAATTGATAGATGTTTAGTTACTCATATTTCTTTTACTAAGCAATTATTAGACTGATACAGAATACTACTCATTTCCAAAAAATTCCAATTCCTCAGCCCCCTCGTCAAATACATTACCAATGCAGTAAAAGAGGTCCCCTTCAATCCATTTTCCCACCATGCCCTGATATACCCACGCATGCATGGGGCTTAGAAAAATTAAAAACTCAACACTCAGAAACATTGGTAATTTTACAAATAGCCTTCATACTTCCCTGTTGCCTTCCTACATAGACTGATTGTTAGTCTATGTGGAACATGAGACAAATAAAATACTTTTCTTTAAAATATATATATATATATTGTAATGGGGTTATCTTGCAAAGCATAGTTGAGAGTATGGTAGATGATTTGAGAAGGTTTAGTGACTTTGAATAATTATTATGAATCAAAATATATAAAAAAAAAATTTAGTGTGAAATATTAAACTGAGTGGAGTGCACTTTCCCTATTGTTGAATTTTCAGTTTGTTAAATAAAAATTGTTTTATCATTATTTGATAAACAGTTCTCACACTATATTTGTGTCAGAAGCGTGATTTTCTTTCAGAAGTAGTAATTTTGGGTCAAGACTGAATTTTTTGAAGTTTCAGACAAGAGGTTCAACAGGGTTTGTTCCAATTATCATGCAGATTTAAGAGAAAGAAAAATAGAAGAACTATTGAAAATTATGATGGATGTAAAAAATAGCCAGGAAGAAATGAAAGCCTGATGAATAAAATGAATGGTTTAAAAGAAGAAATAACAGTAAGCTTCCAGAACCTTATAGAAGAATATCAGAGTTATAGAATAAATATCAGAGGCATAACCTTTGAAGATAAAGACAAAAGGAGAAGAGGGAAGTATAATGGAGATAAGGATGGAAAGATGGGGAAAAAAAAGTAAATCCACTAACAGGCAGATAAGGAGACTAGAAGGGCATATCCCCAGATAAGTGTTCTAGTTCTAAGGACAAATCTAATTACACTTGAAGCTCATATAGTAGAAGTTAAGAAACACAATATTAATATTTAT
>NW_027112088.1:466670-559772 GCF_000696795.3 Halyomorpha halys | reverse complement strand
TATATATGCAGTTGAACTTCTTTTAATCCACTGATTGAAAAAGTGTCGGTCCATTGTGACACTTAACAATGGACCAACACTTCTCAACTGGCAATTTTCATGCATTGCTCTGGTGCTTCCCAGATAATATATAAGGATGTATATAATATTGTTGGCAATGGTACTGTCTTAGAATTTCCTGATATTCCTTCCTTATACTGTATTTGGAATGCACCATCACAGTAGATGATGGAGAGGGATCATGGTCCACATTAGAAGATCATTGGACAAGAGGTAAGAGGACAGCTATAGAGAGGATGTGGCATTCATTGCTAGATGTTTTCAACCCTCAGGGTCCTAACGTTCTAGTCAAAACTACCATAGAGAACTCTAAGGCACTGGTATAAAGCTAGCATAGTTAGTTAGCATAGTAGTTAGTCATTTGTTCGTGGGAGCCCAAAGGGTACCCACTTTATAGAGGCTTGGTGTGCCCAAGGAGAGTCTACCGAACTCAGAATTGATCCAGAGGTAATAGAACAGAATAAATAATTATCTGTTAGAGCTGGATTTGAACCCAGGTTTAGGGGATAGGAGCACCTTACTCACTGAGCTACAATATAATTTCAACAATCATTATTAATAGATGTAATAAAAGGAATACCAACAGTTAAAATTGTACCTATGAGAAAAAGGTGCAATGGTTTTTGGACTTAAATTGCAGTGTTCAGATATCATTATCACCAGATTGGTCAGATCAGAGTCACCAACGTCCATCATGGGATGGAAGTTAGCGAGCAATGTAGGATGGTTCATGGGTACTTGAAGACAAGTGTCAGTTAGACAGAAGCGCACCAGAGAAGATATTTGTTCTAATCTCGCAGGCGTTGCTTGCCCCAGTCTTGATAATTCACAGGCCATGAAGATGCATTTTTCTAATAATAGCTCTCTGCCCTTTAGGTCATTCAGAATATCTTTGGCCTGAAATCAATAAACAAATAATATATTTGATTAAGGAAGGGAGATCAGTGATATGAAAAGTTTATTAAACAAAGAAAAATTTAATAAAATTCCATTTAGATTTCACAAAAAAACAACAAAAAAAACAACTTTAGAATTGAATTATATAGATTAAATTAAAATTCGAGTCAATCAACACTTTGTCAAATATATATATATATATTTTTTTTTTGTTTTATTTTTACTATGTTTAAATTTATTTTATGATGTTAAGGTCATTTTAAAATATTGAAATACAAACTGTATCTGACTACAACCTTTTATTATTTTGTCAATAATTTATGTAATGACAAACAGATTACAAGTTAATAGTTTAGTTTTATTACTAATTTATTCCAGAAATATATGAATATAGGTCAAAACATCATTTATTTAAATAAGGAAATACATTTCTTATACAAACAAAAACAACTTAAAATCTAAATGATAAAATTAAAAAAAAAATCTGTACCACAACCCATGAAGGGTAAGGAGTGCAGTACTTTCTATGGAAACACAGTTACTAGAACAACGGTTGTGCAAGGTGATTTGGTCAGAATGATGCTCGATCTCCACATTTTTACCCAATTAAGGGTAAAGATAAAATATAAACATTAAATTCTACAATATAAATTTTTTTATAAATGTCATGAAAAAACTCAGCGGTTGGTATTTTAATTGAAGTTCACAGCATATTGAGATCACTTCTTTATGCTGATTCTTCATAGTTAGTTTCAACTTCACAACTGCACTTGAATTAGCTTTAAATAATTTTGTTTAAACGTTATTTCATTCACTGGATCATGATCACAAATAAAACAGTTCACTGTTCATATCTATTGTATAAATTATCATATTTGACATTTAGTCACATTTAATTGTCCATTTCCAATATTTCTGATTTGTTCATGGTAACAGCTTATGATTTAAAACGTTATTTAACACGAGAAGTAAAATATCACTACAATATACTTACAGCATCATAGTCAAACTTCTTTCCATCTAAAACACTTCTGGAGGCATTATAGTAGACTGATTTGTTAAATGGTGGAATATTAATTGATGTTGGTGCATTTAACCAAGACTCAGTATAGTGAATGATTTTTTCTACAGTCGGACTTTTGTATTTCTTTAACAATATAATATATGGTTGAATGGAAACCTAAAACATAGTTGAGTTGGATTAAGTGGTTCACTTATCTCACTAGTTAAATCAATGCACATAAAATTAATTCTTTAATAAATCATTTGTAATAATTAAATTTATTATTTTATATTTAAACTGAAATTCCTTCCTGAAAGCATAGGATTTTCTTTTCATCTCAATCTTATCCCTGATTATTTTATTATTAATAAAATAAAATAAAGAGTCTTTTCCATCCTCTGATTCTGGCCCTATGGTTTCATGATAACAATCTATATCAGAAAAGAGAAAAAATATAACATTCTAAAAGTTTTATATATCAATTGCTTACTATCCTAGGACCTGTAAACCCTTTCCTTTTTTTTTTTTATTTTTATATTTGATAAAAAAACTATGGTTTGTGCAAAAGGTTTGCTTGGCTCAGCTAGTTATATTTGAAGGACTTCATAATAAAATAAATATATTTTTCTAATGATAAGAACTAATCTTGATCAAGGAAAAAAATTAATTTACCTGACGATGAAGATAGTGAGCAATAAATGCTATCAGAAAATCATTACTTTCGACAGGAACATTATCACAGAGGCAATGAAGAAGAGAGGGTAAAAGAGGACTCAAATTAAACATAGAATCCACCGAATTATCCAAAGACGATACATCATCATTCACAGACACTACATTTTCAAATAAAAACAATAATTTAATATTAAATAAAGATACTTCAAAAACATATATATATATTTTATTCAATTAGGAAAAAAAAGTCATACATTTCAAAAAATCATCCAGATTTAATCCAGGTAATGCATCAACTTCTGAATACTCTTGAACCTCTAATAAAGTCCTATAAACAGTATTCATGTTTTCTAAAGCCCACTTCAAGCTCTCAGCAATAGTTGAACCAATGCTGCAATGGAAATATTTTTCCATACAATAGATCCACAACGATAGCTCTTTTTCATTTCTAATGAAGATACCAGACTTATACAAAAATTCTTTTAAAATTTCAAGACCAAGCCTTATATCAGACTCCTCTTTACCCATAGTTGTATATTTGAAGCGGTCCAAACATTGTTCCTGAAAGTATAAAATTAATCAAGATAACTAGTATCATATCACTTTAAAATAACAGTATAAGTAATAAATACTATCAGTCACGTAAGTCTCTTGGAAAGGGCAACTGATGACATAAACAAAAATATTTTTTTTCTTTACCTTAAGTCAAGAAATGACCGTATTGTGATCAATCTAAAGATAGTAATATACCTATGTACATTATCTACACACTAACTTGATGACAATACAGTACATACTAACTTAATGAAAATACATTATAAGTAAATGTTGTTATTAATATAATACCGCAACCATACAATAGCTAGTATAAATCAAGAATCATTCCATTAAAAAATAATTATTATAACCTGATAAGTATCTTGTGGATTAACAATGATTTCCAGCCTGATCATACTCAGTAAAAGTGAGATATTACATGATTCAGATGATTCAGAACCAGTGATACATTCTTTAACCCAGTTAGAAATTGTATCATCATATCTGGAAAAAACAAAACACAAACCTATTTAATATTTAGGAAAATTAGAATGTATCATAAATTACTTTTTCTTTACCGAATAATATCGACCACTTCTGGACAAATGTCTTCATATAGAGTAAGCAATTTAATCAACTCTTTCACCACATCATATTCCATATTACTATATGAGAGTTTCAGACAATGAAAAATATCATGGCTTTTGGGTAAATTCTGAAAAATATAATAAGTAAATAGTTTTTAACTTCAAGACATAAAATGAAAGGGCGTATTTGCCTGAATATAGGTTGTTTTTTTTTCTTATGAAACCGTCTCCAATAAAATGAGTGACTACATTTGGGGTTGACTTATCAAAGGATTCAATCTAGGAAATTTGAGTTCAGCTAAACTCAGGGCTTTTAAGTGACATCATAGTTTATTTTCATTTCTACTTCCATGTCATGAACATGGAATTTCATGAGTAAACATGAACAATGAGTGAAAATAGTTTACTAGTTACCACAAATTTTGGAAAAGAAAATGCAATAAAAAATTTTGGGAAGACACTCAAGGAAAATTGTGGTTATATAAAATCAATACAGAAGAGTAGTGGACGTAAATGGGCTGACAAGAAACATTGATTTAATCTTCTAAATTTAAATCCACATAATATAGTTATTTCAATTACTATCAAATGATGTTTAAATAGAAAATATTCAACATGAAAAACAATAATAAATGAAATAATTTATAATTTCACAAAATTCAAATAGTAGAAAATGACTTACATTAATTAAGTAAGCAGCAATATTAGCTTGAACTGAAGAATAATCCTTTAATTCCTCCGAGAAGGTGACAGATACATCTTTGTACCTGTTCAAAATGATTAGCAACAACTTTAAAACTGTAAGCTTTTCTTGCGAATTTTTAGCGTTCAGCAACAGTCCATTAGAGATTGCTTCTAAAATTTGATGAGGAACTATCAAGTCTTGCACTATGGTTAAATAACTTTTAGGATCTACATTCCTTAAATCAAA
Source organism: Halyomorpha halys (assembly GCF_000696795.3). NCBI lineage: Eukaryota > Metazoa > Arthropoda > Insecta > Hemiptera > Pentatomidae > Halyomorpha > Halyomorpha halys. The sequence goes on along the minus strand of NW_027112088.1, from coordinate 555,082 downwards.
ATTTACATCAACAGCAACCTGAAATAAATTAAGAAAAAGTTTGTATAATGAAACTTTAAATAATTAATTAAAATACAAGTTAGTAAATGGGTGGGGGTCAAAAAAGCTATACAAAATAACAGAAAATGGTACTTCTACTTGCAAACCAAGTCTTGATTTGCTTTGAGATCACTTTCCTTCATGGAGCTACACCTTGCTTTTTGGTCATCGGATGTAAGATTTGTATGCTAAACCACTTGTGCCTTTTTGCTTCAACCTTTTATAAACACTTAGCATGCCTAATTTTTAAGCTTGACTTATTTTGGTTCATCATTTTTAATAATACATCTTTGTAATAGACCAAGAAAACTAATTTGATGATGATCCTAATGCGGATTAGGCATTTGATTTTCAAGCTAACAGCCCTGAAGAAGGCTAAAAACTCTAGCCGAAACGTTGGCACAATTAAATAGATTACACCAACTTATTTGTGTTTCACTTTGACCGCACCCTCAAACATCTCCTCATATTTTTAAATGTATTTGGGTCAGTTCCCATGGAAATCTGTTCATTTTTGTATTAGTTTTTTGAATAAAACTAAGAAGTCCATGGATAGAGTAAACCAAATATTTTATTTGTTATTTACTGATATAATGAATCATTAATTCAAATAATAAACCAATATATAGTTATTTTTACTCATTACACTGTGGTTTTGCATAATTAACTGCACATACTGCAGTACTATGGATAAAAATGAGTGATCCAGTCCTCAGAATCTATACCAACACTGGGAAATATATAGAGTGATAAGTTCTAATCATTCCATCTCTGTTTATTGAGGATATTAGATAAAATATTTTAACCTTTTTAACTTTTTATAGTGTTCACCTGCTCTATTCTATCATCCTTGGATGAATAAATATATTCAAATAAATGCATTTTATCTTAATCAAACTAAATATAGAAAATAAAATAACTTACCTCTATAATCAGATCTAACACTTGAAGCCAGTTAGGTAAGATGACTTTCAAGCGAGGTTGAAATGATGTTAAAACAGGTTTTAATAGGTCTGGGCAAACACGAATAATCTGATGTAAAAGATCTCTTTTTAAATTATCCTCCCAAGGTTGTGAGAATTTCTATAAAACCAAAAATAAAAAAAAAATTAATCATTGAACTAACATCTATAATACCTAAAATTATAAAAAGAAAACAAAGAAATTTCAGAAAATATATGTTATATAAAATTATCACTAATTTAATAATCAATAATTATCACTAAATTATTTCAATGACTAATGTTTTTTTATTAAAATAATATAAATTTCAGACCAAAACTATTTTAATAACTATTGAAATAAAACAAATAGGAATGATATTAATACTTATACTAATACTGAAACAATATATTTAAAAAATTACAAGATACCTGTAAAAAGTTACTAATAGTATAATTTCGCTGGATATTAGATGTTCCGTAAGTTGGATCATGAAAAGCAATCCCATATTTTACTGAAGTAGTAATTTTGAGAAGTAATCCATGAATTAATGTCCGTATTTCTATTTTATCATCATCACTAATTTGTCCCTGAAACAACAGAAAAATATAAAGGGTATCATAGTGGCCATAGCTTGTAAACTAAAAACACAGGCTTTAAAAAATCAAAGAGAAAAAAAACTTACATTAAAAACAGTCATTTTGTTTGATTTCTTATCGTACCATGATTTCGGATTCCAGTTGTATAATTCAGATAAATGAATTAGAGACATTGTATTAAATACATACAATTTACTTGTTTTAGATAAATCTTTGTTGTCGATTATTCTTCCCTCCAAAGTCGTTACGACTAACTTCACGTTAAAAGGTGAGTCATACTGAAGACCAGGAAAAATTGAAGGAATCCACACTAAAAGCAATACAAATATATGTATTTTTCTCAGCAATTGGAGTTAAATCAAGTAAATCAAATTACAAAAAAATACCCTTCTTTCCTAATAATTTTTCAATTACTTTAGGACTTTGTTCGATGACAAAAGCTAAAAGAAAGTGAATAAAAGCAACCCTTAAACTTTTCTCGTCAAGTGGATCAAAATGTTCAACAAGAGCCTCAACATCTTCCTTAGTTAATGTAAGGGACAAAAGAATCAGAGAAGCCAAGCTGGTGCTCACAGTAGCTAGAACTACATTTCAAAAAATTAACAATTTGTACAGAAACGTAACCATGTATTTTCAAATATAGTATAATATTTACTTACCAGCCAAGAGGCGTAATATAATTTTCTTGTTTTTTACTGATGTTTTTGAAGTCAATAATGACTGGAATTCTCCAATATAGTTGGCAATCAACTGTTTACAATCATCTTTCAATTGATCTTGGTCTGGAAACTCAGTAATAGACCTGAAATTCAAAATCATAAGAAATTAATTGAACAATTATTAAATATAAGTTAGGTACATTTTTTCTAATTTTTTTTTTTTTACTTTTGTATAGTAAAACATACTTGATTATTATTAGCTGAAGTGCTTCAAATATTACACAAGTCTGATCTCTTTTTTTAAGATCCATGTTGGTAAGCAGCTGACAAATTTCTGATACTGAGCCACCAGCATTGATATAATTTGTAATTTTATTCTCATCTTTATTTTTTAGAAAATATCCTTTAACCACTGAAAAATATAAATGATAGTATCATATACAAAAATGGTAACTTAAGAACAATAAAATATATTCGGCAATAAATGTGAAGCAATCTGTATAACACTAGTGATGTCATCTACCTTATAAATGCCATGACCACATCGGCCTATAGTGCTCAGGAGTTTTGATTAGTTTGATAGTTTACTTTCCCTGGTTTGGTTGGGTTGGTTAGTTGGTCATTTGAGTGTTAGTTGAATAATTTTAACAAGCAAATACACAATGTAAATGCCTCAAAATGTTGTTTTAATGAACCTAATTTTCAAACATTTTCTTGAGGAGATGCCCCTTTGTCCCAAGTTGGGTGTGGGGATGATCAGAACATAGTTCGATTCCCAGCTAAGTGGTCCACATAGCTTAAGGGATGGCAACCATTATTCTAAGACCACACACAGTATAGTTAGCCTCGGTTTTCCTCTTACAAATATTACCAATCTTCAAAAGTTTCATAAATTCCTCGATAAACATCACTTAAAACCCAGACGGATCATTTTCCTAAAATGGTAGAATTTTGAGAACATCTAGCCAAAGATTTTTTGATTTTTTTCTACATTTGTATTCCCATCTTTTTATTTTTTAACCATTAGGTATATCTGACAACATTCCTTACTAAGGCAAAAAAATAATTTTAATTGATTTACAACATGAGTTATTAAACAGTAGCAGACTGACTCAGTTGAAAAAAATATCAAGTAGTCAAAAAATTATTAAAAATTGTAGTAGTGAGAAAACACCACTGCCAACCTTAGACATTACAGGATGAGTTCCCACTATCCAAAAAAAAGTACTGAACACAACATAGTTTTAGTACAACACTTATATCTGAATTTTATTTCCTTCATTATGTCTGTAATTGAAGTTCCAGTAACCTATTATTCCCACAGTCCTTTGGTATTTTTAAAATTAAAATTTACAGAAGACTTAGAAATCAAACAGAATATTAATTTTATTATGTTAGAATTACAAATAAAAGAGTTGACACTTTTTCAGCAACATATTTACTAACAAGGAACTCTTGTACATTATACTTAAACTTGAACAAAACTTTAGGCTTCGGTGAACCATAATTGATAGTCAGAAATCCTAAGGATTAAAAGTGTAACTTGTATTGTATGAAATCACACTACACATGACAAGAACATCCCATACATAAATATTACATAAACAAATTCATGTCTTATTCAGTAACATCTATATTCATTAATCAAAAGTTTCAAACTCCCTTCTAATAGATAAAATAAAAATCAGAGTGAAGGCAATGGCCAGGAATCTATTATCCTACTCGTACAAACAAACAGATGAATTAGAACAATATAATGAAGCCAAACAACTAAATTAATGACTAGTTACAAATAAATAAAGAAATGTTTGTGCTTAGCTCTTACAATCTATAACTTCAGGATTCCCTAAATTTTTTCTAAGTTCATCTGCTGAAAGTTGGATAGATGAAAAAGAACCACCGTCCTTCTTCTCTATTTCAGTTGTCAAATCTTCTTTTCTTTTCTTAGGATTATCCATTATAACAACCTAAATACACTATAAAATTAAGGTTATCTTTGGGAATATGAAAATCTCTTTCACAAAAACGTTTAAAAAACAAATTAAGATGATTACTGGAAATACTTTTAAAAATTAATTCTTTAAATACAAATAACGTGGTTTTTGAACAAGGGAGGTAATACCGCATAAGATTTATATCGATATATTTATAAGAGATGTTTTAGAAACCTAGAGTAAAATAAACATTTTGTTAGTACCTCGAATGTATAATAGATAGTTTAATAGTTAATTTATAAATATATAAAGTGAATTAATTGATTCATTAATTAATTAGGTGGAAAAATCGATGATTATTATTAAATGAATTAATTGAACTATTGAAAAGCAAAGATATTTAACCGAAATATTTAAATATACATTCTGCTGACCTTAAGGAATTAGTAGGTACAGCAAAGACAACATCTCGTAAATAAGCAACAAAAACTTTATCCAAAATATGAGCAATCTTACTCAATTGTCAAAATAAAATGTCTGGTATCGACGTTATCCGATTTCGTAACAGTTAAGAATAGCATTGTATTAATATATGAGCAAACGAAAACGAAGCGTTTCATGTTTACTGACTGTTTACTAATGCTCGCTGTTCGGCCATTCAAGCTTAATCCTCACAATATAAAATTACATTATGAGCAAACCGATAGAGTAATTGAATAAAATTTGCTGGGATTGGACCATCTCTCTTTCTTTCCAAACAAATGTGGTGATCTTGCAGTAGATAATGACATGCGAGACTACGAAACGCCTCCCGCATAAAGAAACTAGGTATCTATAGGCCAACAGAGAGCATGATCCTCCCATTTGTTTTGTACTTAGTTTTTTAGGCAGGTTCTTATTATTAGTGCCTGAACATATTTCTATGATACCCCAGACAGGAAAAAGTGTGATAGGATTATTTGGTTGTCTCACACTGAACGATTTGAAGCCGCTATCTACCAAACATGCCAACGCAAATTTATGCTTACATTGAAGGATGATGTGCCTGTCACTTAACCTTGTGAATAAACGTTTGCAGCGACAGGTGCGTCGAAACAAAATATAAGGTTGGTAGAAGACGCTACAATGGCATTAAAATTCACTAAATAACATACTCTACCCATTGTCGGCTCATTCGGAATATCTGATTGTTGTCAAGCTACTTTTTGAACAGCTATGACCTACACATTGGAATCAATATACAAATGGAGGGAATCTGGTGAACTATCTAGAGGGTATTACTTTTTTCTCGCAATGAATTGCCTATTGAGATTAGTAGCAGATTAAGGGATACATACGTAACCGTCTCCCTTTGATCATGTCGTGGTGTTATCAAGGCAACAAATCTGCTCCCAAGTAGAATTTTGTCCCTTTTCAAATGTGTGGTATTCAAATTATTCAAATAAACGAAGGAATATGGTGCGGGTGCGGCCATAATAACTCAAATAATAAATGAATTGTTTATTGTGAGCTAACGTTTCGCTCTACTTAGCAGGGCTTCAACACTTGGCATTCCATATACGGCCGCTGGCCATGTAATTAACAATGATTCAATGGTGCTAATAAGAATGAATTATGCACGGTTATGAGATTTTGAGCTTGAGAGCTTGCCATAGTTTGTTAAGCGGATATTAAAACTGAAATGTTTTTGACAACAAAAAATTAATATTTCTGTGGAACGATTGAAGCGCGGTACAGAGAATCATAAATACACTAACCTGAACACTACCTTTTTACTAAGAAAACTGAACAGTTACACTTGATAGGTGACAAAAAACGGTTTTGTCGAGCTTAGGCAGTATTTTTCGTACAGTTATAGCTTTGGTTTGATGAAAATCGGAGGGTGATGGTTAACTATGTCGAACCCTATTAGTTCTACATAAGAATAAAACGAGACAACTCAATGAAAAAAACGCACCTAATAAACAACCATTTATAGTAAATATCAACGACCGGCAACCCGTTTTAATTTGTGATTATCAAATTTTATTAGGACCTGGGGTATATCGGATTCCTCTTCACCGGAATCTCGTAACCAGTTAAGGGTTAAGAGAGAAAGATGAGTGATAATAGAGGTTTCACTCTATCTGTGTCAATGCCGCTCATGTTCTCTATTTTGAACGATTTCAAAATTTTATAAATTAATAAGATAAATTATATATAAGCATAATGAATTGATATTGAAATAAACATTTTTTGTCCCGGTCCTGCCGGACATCATAGACTATTCACGTAATGGCCAATAGCGTTAGCGTTTGCCTGATGGATCAAGACCCGATTGAGAAAAAGTCAGGCTAATATCGAACATTTTATTTTAATTCATTAAAAGGAACATTATAGATTAGTTGATGGCTTACTTATCTATATAAATTGTTTTCAAATCTTCAAAATTATTCTTTTATTTCAATTTTTTTTTCTGTTCTCTCTTTAACTTTTATGTTGTATTAAAACAAGGTTATAGTTTTATATGTATGATCCTCTCGTCGACGATTCACAACATTATTTTGTGCATAGTCATGCCCCAAAATGAGAAAAAAGTTTCTTTAGAACAAATGCTTTCTTCAAATAATTGCAATAAAACTACAAGTACATAGTGTAATTTCTGATTAATAAGTATTACGATTAAAACATTGTTTAATAAATTGTGTTACGTTTTTACTAAAAAAATTATTTGAAGAAAGTATTTGTTCTAAAAAACTGTTTGTCAGGATGAAGGAAAGGATAACAATGAGCTGAAAGTGGATGAGAGGAATCAACAGGGTAGGGAAGTGATGGACGCATCCGAAGTCAACTCAGGCCTCAACTTAATATAAATAGGACAAAGTTGAATTGATATATCAGTATATTTCAAAATATAATTTTTGGCATCCCCAGATTAAAAAAAAAATTGTATAAACACAATTCGTGTGTACAGGATGATACGCAAGTATCGTCATATCATTCTAATTCTAATATACAGAAGACAGTTGGATCAGTCAACGACTCTGGAGGATCATAAACCCCTTCAATCATGTGAACTTAGGAGTGATAAAAACTTTCCAAGAATGAAATACGAATAAGCTGCTAACTGACTATTAGTATATAATGGCAGATAAATAAAATTTAACGTTATCATAACAATACATAGAAATATCTTAAAAAGGATTCTTAAGCTTGTATCCATTTGTCATTTCATGGGTTTTTCTGTTAAAGGTAATGAGTGTTGAAAGTAAGAATAACCAACAACCCTAAGGAAATAAAAAATTTCATGGCAACATAGGGAAACCAAATTATTGAAGATGGCTCCTAATTCATTTAGCTTTCTTAGAAAGATTTTGCAGTCTAAAATTGTAACAGAATTTAAGAGACAGTAGGAAAAAAAAGGTCTAAGATATAGTGTGCCAAATAGAAATTTTACTAAATTGGTGGGGAATAAGTCCAGGAAATGGACCTACAGTAGGTTTTTTTAAAAAAACCTCAGAATAACCAATAAAACCACATTATATCTCCACCTCAAACTTTATGGTTTTACTAATGAAATCCAAAAGCCGGACCATTCAATATAGGAAGAATGATGAACAAGAAGATGGTTGGGGGTTTCGGCTAGAGTTTCTAGCCTTCTTCAGGACTAAAAACAGAACAAGATAACAACCACAGTAAGTATAAAAAAATAATAAAAAAGAAAGTGTAAACAGAATAATTTTTTATACATAAAATGAATAATTTTACAATTAATTTTAGAATTATTAGATTAATTCTATTTTGTAAAATTATTCTGTTTACACTTTCTTTTTTATTTTTTTCTATACTTACTGTTGTTATCTTGTTCTGTTAGCTTTGTTATTGGTTGTTAGCTTATTATATATACCAATAGCTTATTGGTTGTTAGCCCTGAAGAAGGCTAGAAACTCTAGCCGAAACGTTGGCACAATAAAATAGGTTAATCCAACTTATTTGTGTTTATCATTGACCGCACCACCAACCATCTACTCCTCGTTCGTCATCCACGGTCAACTATCTCTCATAATTAGGAAGAATGATGAATCCAGCGGGCTAAATCTTAGTGAACCATAGTTGTAACAATCTGAAATGAATTCTGAACTGGTCTCCAGTGCCAGCAAGCATAAGTGAAATCTGGTATCATGGTCAACAACCCCACAAAGTTTAAAGGTCTTTTAAGTATGCATTGGCCTGCAAGAACTCCAGAGAACAATCAGAGTTCATTTCTATCTCAACCTATAAGCCACATGGTACTAGAATGACAGGATTTATTGATTAGCTGATTGGTCTGCATTAGGTCAACACATTCAATCAATTCTTTGCAAGTTTCTCTTCAAGTCTAGTCAAAGACCGACAGAAAACAAAAATAATTCAGTAGTAAATTAAATGAAAAATATGACATACATTGAGGAAGGATGACAGATGGCTCTAAAAAATGATCCAACCAGAAATTGTAAACAATAAATAAGGTTGACCGAATAAGTTGAATTGACCGAGCACCTAACAATTTACAAATACCCAAATTCAAAGAAGAAATTACATAAACTCAAAAAAAAATTGCCAAAGAAAAGTAAAGAAACATTTTAAGGATTGTTTAGTAGAACATTAAACAATACTTCCATTCTCGAAAAAGGTGAACAATTAATTGTGAGTGCTCCAGAGGAATATAGCGGAATAATTCAACTATTCATAATGACCTGTAAACAGAAATAAATAAGTAATTTAATTATATAAATCAATAAATTTATTCTAATGGTAGTTCAAAAATTTAATACCTTTTAAAAAATCTAAGAATACTTGATAAAAAATATTTTACATCAAATCAATTTCTAATAAGAAAATTGTTAAGAATTAATTGACAAGCAACAAGTTTAAGTTTAAAAGAAAAGGGATTTCCAGATTAAAGGAGCATTACTAAAAATCAAAGAAAGATAAAACATAACTACTTAATTATACTTATTATAATTAATGATATTATTAATCAAAATTTTGATAGTGTAGAATAACAAATTTAATGATATCCAATGCTATTCGCTGATGTCTCAAGCCATTTGCTGTCTTGATTAGAACTACAAACATATACAATTTATTGGAAGAGGATTAATGGACAATATATATACACACATATATATATATAATGAAGGATAAGATAATGACCTGGAATATGTGTTAAAACATAGGCTACCAATAAATAGTTTTCACTGTTTTGTGATCCTCTCGGGCTATCTTATCCTACATTTGATAATTGATTATATTGTCGTCATAATATTGAGCAGGTGGCAGAGCAAAGAACAAAAATCAAAGTAATATAAAGTAATTTTGGATATTTGAAAAGTTGATTTCCCTTTCTGCAAAAATATGTTTAGATTATAAAAATAAAAAAAAATAAAATAAAAAAAAAACCAACAACGAATATAAACTCATTCATTCTGTATTTTTCTATAAAAAAAATAATAGTTCAATTGGGAAAAGGAGTCAATTTTAAGATATAAATATATTTACAAGAATTCTTCAATATTTCAAAACATTAATTAAAAAAAAACTAAAATATGGAATACTTCCAAAACTAGTGATTTTGAACTGTAATAAAATGTTCATTGTTGAAAGTAATTTAGTATGAGATGGGAGGGGGTGCAGTCATTGGAATGATGTAGGCACTAATTAAATAACGAAACAAACTTGACTTGGAACTAATTAATTACAAAAACAAACATTGAGACTTATAAAATAAATTACAATTACTTCTGTTTTTCAACACACTGACTGTACCCAAAGACCATCACTTCTCATAACTCCAATTGAACAAACAAACTATTGTTTGTTACATTGTCATTAAAAGAAAATTAGAAGAATTCAACTAACTAAATAAAGACAATAAATACTCACTACTGGCTATGAGTTAGAGAATGCTTCTGTAAAAATATTTAAATACAGTATGTAAATAAAAATGAAACAATGGATTGCACATACGAACATTAAAGTAAAACCTAAGAAAACAAAAATTATATTAATGGTTAGCACTGATAATAAGTAATGATCAATAAGGAATGTAACATACAAAATCTCATAGCCGGATAGTAAAAAAACTTTTATACCCAAAATACATAACTATTGATTTTATTGAGGATTTTCCAGCATAAAAAATAAACAGCAAAGAACAACTTTATATTTATTTATCTATTTATTTACAAGACGATACATGAATGTACATTAGTGATCTTTAATATAACACAATAGATCTAACACAATATAAAATATACAGTATTCGATAAATATGTAATATTCTACTATAAAATGAAATGGTGATTATTTCTGGTATCACCTATCTCTAATTGCCTAATCTCACTGTTAACAGAAACAAAAAGCTTTATTGAAACCAAAATAAAAATTAAATGTATAATTCCAACACACATAAATAACTTCACACAAACTTAGAATACTAAATTAAAGCTATTAAGAAAATTAAAACGTACAAACAATAGTCCAAAAGAACTTTTTGAAATTCTCTTTTTTAAAGTAACATTCAATTATATAAATTTTCAACATTTTGCTATAAAATATTGGTAAAAATTAACATTTGAAATTGCTTATACTATTAATAGTACATATGCATAAGAAATGGGTTTATTGGTTCTAAACCAGCGCAAAAGTTAATTGTATTTTTTTTTTTTTCAAAGCTTTTTATTCTAATCTAAATCTATCGTTCATTTCTACTTGTAAATAACAAATATTATTAAATAATAATGTTTTATATTATGAGATGAAGTCAAATTACACATGATTTGAGATAATTTCTCGGTACAATTTTGCAATTTTAGGAACATACAAACTTAAATGCATCATGCATTATTAACAGTATATTTCAAAAAAAAAAAAAGAAAAAAAGAAAGAAAAGAAAGATTCATTTAATGATTCAATCTAAAATATCACTTAGAATCTAATTTAAAATGTATAAAAGTATAATAAAATGTCATTATATTTTTTGATGACAATAATATACGATTAGTATATGTGCTGAAATAAAATAAATGAAAACAAGCATAATTAGTTACATAAATGCCTAAATAAATTTTGATAAATTTATACCTTTGAAACACTTCGATAAAAATTAAAGTCTCCCGAATTACTTCAAACTAGTCACAGAATTTTAGGCTTGAATATATATTTTTTTAAATGAAAATTGAGTCAATTTCAGTTTGTAAAATGCAGATTGATTAAACAATGCAAGTCATATGTTTTATGATGGAGAATTAGTGCTGGATGGAGATCCTTCAGAGTCAGCACTACTTCTTCTTTTTATCCCAATATTAGACGAACCATTATTTTCACCTTTGGTAGACCACCGGCTAGAACTATTTTCCTCATCATTTTCGACTTTAAGTTGTTTTGGTTTTTTGTCCTCAGATTCTGAACTATCCGAATCATCTGTATCAGATTCTTCCCTTTCCCGTTTAATGGGTGTACTGTCACTGTTGGCAGACTTTCTCCTTTGGTCCCACTTCTGCCTCGCTCTGAAGTGCCTTGGCCTGTACTCAGTGTTCTTACCATCTCTTACACATTTTGGACATTCCCAGCTGTTGGGAAGATCTTCATTAATAACTCCTCTGTGATCTGGACACTGCTTGTCCACACATTCAGGATGAATGATTTCATAGCAAACACTACACTCCATAAGTGAACTGGGGGCATCTTTAGCCATTTTATGAACAGGCAGGACAAGTTGCTGTCCCCATCCATCGAGTCCGCAAACAGCACAAGCAGCTGTAACAGGTAGCATAGGCTGAAGACATTGACGCATAATGCAAGTTTGTTTGGCACGTCCTGGGCCACCAAACTTAACCATATCCTGACAGAAAGCACATTCTCCACAATCACTCTGGTGACAGGCAGCACAGTTTTTACATCTGGTTCTTCTTCTTCGTGGCCCAGCTTTAGCTTTAACTTTCGCTCCAAGTGAAGGAATCTTTCCCATTCGATTTTTAAATTTACTAGAGCCAAGACTGCCCATGCCTTTAAAAACAGGAATTCGCCTCTCACTATATTTCATGCTAGGATTACATAGAACAGGAAAACCTGTGACAGAATATTCTGGAATGTCATGTCTATGTTGTTCAACAAGAGTTCTAACATCTTTAATAAGTGCAACTGGATCCACAATTAATTCAGGTATGTTTTTTTTATTAGTTGGTAAAGAATGTAGATAGGTAACAATTGCTTTAATACCATGAAGTTCTAGTGCAGTCAAGTGAAGGTGTTTAGTAGGTGGATCCATATCAGGGGTATCTCGAAGATGTGAATGACCAAGCAGTACATGTACATATCGAACTAAAACATACCATAGCATTTCAGTGAAAAATGGGTACCTGAATTTTTGTGGTACATGTGTAGTTTCTTCAACATGTGCGATCCTTATTTGTTTATCTATGCCATATGAATGCAAGAAATTTCCACCAAATACAAGAGAATCCTTAGGGGTATAAACAGCATGAATCCAACCGGTAGGTATAAAAAATGTATTACCTTCGACAAGTGTAATCCTACTACATTTTTCAACTGAGTCACCAAAAAAGATATCACCCTGTTTTCCAGATAACACCCATTGTTCATATAGTTTGATATTATGTTCAGTAGGAGGTATTAACCAAAATACTTTTGAGCCACGTAGAATATGGTACCATACAGAAGAACCACCAAAATCGATATGAAAATCTGTATAGCAACCTTTAACAGACATTAGGCAATATTTTTGAACTTTGGGGTAAAACATATCATCAATTGCATTAGTCGACTCAGTTTGTGCTTCCTTCAAGTGTCTGGGCCAAACGCAATCAACCCAATCGATTTGTCTTACGATAGAAGGTGTTTGAATATAGTTTTCTAGCTTAGTATGACTAAATTCTAGAGAAATAACATTCAGCAACTTTTCTTTGTTTGGATCTTCATAGTACCTCTGCCATTCTTTCATACTCATTTCAAAATTCTTTTGAGTATTTACATCCATAACATCTAATTGTCTTCTAGAGCCTACACAAAACCTTACATCATTCACACTGAAATTTGGACTAGGTACATGCAAACCAAGTCCTGCTTTATCTTTAAACAGTAAGGGTGTACTAAAACCATGTCTTTGCAGATATGTTATCGTAAAATCCGATCCATTCATCTCTCTGACATATGATTGACTAAAATTATCACATTCCAGCTTTTCTTGGAGATTGAAAGACCGCTTACCCTCAAGTTCGTCATCGTTTATGGCCCAGTCGTCAGTATAAAGCTTTCTTTCTTTTCTATCACGTAATTGCCTTTTCAGAGGCGCTGTAGAATTAGTTTTAGCCATTGAACGTGATTTCTTCAAATGTTTCAAATTTCAAAAACACTAATTAACTTAAAAGAAATTAACTGTCAACAATTGTTGGTTCACGAAGTAAACAAAGATGTCTTAATTCGAAGTGATTTTCCGGCACATGATTTCTTGCGAAAAACACTTGGAAGTCCGTATTACACCAATTTTTGTAAGAAACAAATTGTATGTTACCGTACTGCTTTTCAAAAACACGCAAGAAACAAAAATGTTTCACGATTAACAACATCGGCAGCCATTTTCAACTTGGCGACTGTCACGGGGGTGCTAAGAAAGTAATCATGTGATACAGCTGCTTGTAGCACTGGTAGAATTATTATCAGTATAAAATTAAGGGTTGGAAAACTATGTACATATTTATAATAAAAAATAATTTGTCACTAAAACAAACTTAGAAACTACTTTCCTCGTTGAAATGAACTTGATAATAAATGTATGCCCGCCTTAACTACGCGTTAATTAATGCTTCATTGAAAAGGAGTTAGATTCTTCAAAAAACTTTTTAAAAATTTAAGAATTTCTGCTTTAACAAAAATTCTGATAAAGCGGTCTAATGACATGATATCAAATTTATAAAGATCAAATTGTAAATTAAATATAATTATTTTGATTACCAAAACATTTTTTTTTTTTTAATGATTTTTAAATTAAATTCTTTACAAAAAATATTTCCAAAACTTCTTTTATAGGGAAAACATTCGTTTTATTAAATATGCACGTATATCCATAAATTAGTTGAGCCAGAAGACTTAATTAAGGTTAACTCATTTATTTTCAGATACGTTTTATTGAAAAATTTCTGTAGTAAAAGTTGATTGTCGTTTTTTACCAAATAGCTTGGTTCCTACAATAATAATTTAGGCACTCGGTTGTAAAATATGGTAACTGAAAAATTAAAACTTTTATATCATTGAAATCCAAGTTTATTACTATGTTTTACCTTCAACCAGGAGTCACTTGCTTAGACTTAAGACCACTTACTCTATTAAAATCATAAATTTCCAAAAAACTCTTTCAACCTTCGAAAAAATCGACCAATAATAATTCCGTGATGCCAAAAAATCTAATTCTCAATAAATGTTAGATATCTTATTTTAAAATTGAGTTAGTAAAATGATGTTTGAACAAGTCAATAAAATTGATATTCGTCAGTTATTTTAGTATAATAAACGATCTAAGTAGTAAATTCTGTCCACCTTGATATCTGCATTATTTTTGTAGTTAAAATGAATTTACTTTTAGTTGGAATCAATTAAATAAAATCATTTTGGTAATGGGTAGTTCAAGTATTCATACAAGAGATAACTCAAATAAAAATATGGTAAAATTTAAAACTTTCCAAAGATTCAACTATTTTTTCTCACTATCCTAATGTTATTTAAGATTCTTTCAGAAATAACTCAAAGCATCTTAATTATTAAAAAAAAAAATCTCAGATTGTGGAACTCCTTTAAGAAATTATGTGACTCTATTCATAAATTATTTATTTTGGAAAAAGAAAGTTTAGGTTCCATGTGTACTTTAATTAAGACATTCAAAAAAATTATAATTTCATAAAAATAACAAAAAAAATTTCAATACATACTCGTACTTTATTTGGAGTTAATAAGTCAATTAAATAAATAATTCATAATTATGAGAGATAGTCATTAGGCGTTCAATCTTCCAGCGAACAGCCCTGAAGAAGGCTAGAAACTCTAGGCGAAACGTTGGCACATTAAAATAAGTTAATCGTACTTATTTGTGCTTTTCATTGACCGCACCCCCAACCATCTTCTCCTCATAAATAATTGTTTTTCTCTTGATATTTAACCCACAAATATTTCATAAAATAGAAACCAAACATTAACTTTAACTGGAACAAATAGGAATTTGCATAAAGCAATAGGTTGTTATTAAAAAAACATATTTTTTCAAATAACTATCACAGACCGGAGAAGTTTGTTGGGGGTGCGGTCAGCAAAGAACAACATGAATAAACAAAACCATATTTATTTATTTTATACCGACGTTTCGACCTGAGTTTCAGGTCTTCATCAGGGGTTATGGCGTAGAAGGTAGACCTGCAACTCAGGTTGAAATGTCGGCATAAAATAAATAAATATGGTTTTGTTTATTTATGTTGTTCTTTGCTGACCGCACCACCGACAAGAAACTTCTCCAATCATTAATCTACGGTCAACTATCTATACCTCAACTATCACAAAGGTTATCTGCCTATTTTATATCCCACAAGGTGTTAAAATCAAAACATGTTTTAATAATTATGACATGATTGAATTCAAATATGCAATAAGGAACTAACAGATATTTTGTTAATTTTCTAAAATAAGTTTTATCGTTATTTTTTCATGAATTTTAATTTTGCACCAAAAACCAAGTTAAGCATTATTTACACTAACACACAGCACCTTGGATTTTTATTAAGAAATAAATTCTTGAAAAAATTATTGACATACCTTAAAAAATACAGTTTCAAAAAAATATCAGTAGGTTCCTAACTTGGGATCATATGATCTTAACTTTAGAAAGCAAATAGATGTTTCAAGAGCTCAATTAAAACAATATATACATAATAAATGGAATATGGTCCGGGTGCGGTAAAAAAAACTCAAATAGTAAATTTATTTATATAATTATTTACTATTTGAGTTTTTTTGACCGGACCTGGACCATATTCCATTCATCTATATACAGGGTCAATCATCAATAATCTTCCAATATATATAATATTCTCTCTTATCTATATACATATATATATATCTGTCAAATAGGCAGAAAAAATTGTATTATTCTCTTTGATAGAGATGATATTGATATAACCAGCTGTAGAAGTTTAGCAAATCTTAAGCTGTTATTAGAAAAGAAATTACTAGCCTATGGTTCCCTGCATGTTCTAATATACATAACAATACATTATTTCATAAATTATGGTAATTAGATTTTGGGAAGGAATAAAAAAGAAAAGGAAGTCGTACAAATGTAGTAAAATTTTAATAATTAACAAATTGATTTAACAACATAACTCATTTGAAATAAAAAATTGATTAATTATAAAAAAAATTATAGAAGCTGAAAATTAACAAATACAGAATAAAGTTAAAATGTTGCAAAATTTATGCAAAGTCTTCCATAGGTTCTGGCTCAGTATAACGAGCAGCTATACTCTTCAATGAGGGTGGAAGGTTTTCAAGGGTAGTGTCATAAATCTGTAATCCAAAATCAATATTAAATTTTTCAGCTTTTTATAAATATATTCATCATTATTATAATAGTGCATAAATGAAACATATAGTCAATAAATAAATACATAAATATTTTAATTGGGATGTCAGTTCCAAATACCCTTCAAATGTCAGTTTTTAAAATATAGATTCATGTTTTTAAATTTAAAAGGTTATTTAAAAACATAATTTAAAACAACTCAGCCAAATTTGAAAAAAAAAAAAATATCATTTTAGTTTAAAGAAGTGCTAAATAGGTAAGATCTGGGTTGATCTCCCGATCACAATTTTTTATATAATACTATTGGAAACTGACCTCCAAATGTTTTCTTAACAACTATAACAGGCAAGGTAATTTAAGCAAGTATTTGATCAAGGAGAAACTGGTCAGATTGATGGTCAAAAATTTATAAATAAGAAAAACTCTATTTTATTAATTATTAAGGTAACCATTCAATGTGTAATGTAATAGGTAGGTAATTTGATATATTACTTTAGGGTCATTCTCTAAATTTGAAGCTTTTAAGTTTAAATTTAAAAAAAAAAATTAAAGTGGATTATTTAAATGTTTTTCTATTTTTAT
Organism: Halyomorpha halys; assembly: GCF_000696795.3. Taxonomy (NCBI): domain Eukaryota; kingdom Metazoa; phylum Arthropoda; class Insecta; order Hemiptera; family Pentatomidae; genus Halyomorpha; species Halyomorpha halys. The sequence goes on along the minus strand of NW_027112088.1, from coordinate 537,723 downwards.
TGTCTTCAGGAATTATAAGTAATTTCCTTAATTTTAAGTAATGTTTCTTGGTCTGAAACAGCTATACACTTTACATCATAGTTTTCATGATACAGATTAGAATTAAAAAAATGTATTCCAGGAAGTGACATATAAAACAAAAAAGGAGTGATAAAATAAAATAGAGCATCACATTACCGTATTAATAGAAAATATTTATTCAGCAATAGTCTTAAAATTTTGTAGAAAGAAATTTTTAACATATAATTATATCGTAAAACTCTTACTAAAAAATATTTGGAACTTTATCTGTTTATCACAACGAAAACCAACTAAGAACAACATAACAAATGTCATTATTAAATATGTCATATAAAAAAACACCATATATACAATAAGGAAAAATGTGTAATATAAATTATAAGAAGTAGCATTTTTGCTCAGTCCATTATACTGAAAAAGTTGCAGTAACATTCTAGCATATATACATAAATATTTCATAAATACGAAACTTTAATTTCATACTACTTTTTGTGATTGAATTAGGTTGTTAACACGCACACACACACACCCATACACACACAACCACTCACAAGCGCACGCACGTACTAACCATTTTTGTGTGATAGCCCAATGCCACCTGTGGAACTTCTTGTTGAAGAAAGAAGCAGGCACTATGAACGACGCTTGCACTTGTCCAGAGAAAAAGAGAGAAAAATAACCATGGACCAGTGGCAGCAGCGTTGGGAGGCTGCAGATTACGGGAGGTGGACTCACAGGTTAATACCCCATGTGGGCCAGTGGTATGGTCGCCAGCATGGTGAGGTGTATTTTTACAAAACCCAATTGTTGACCGGAGATGGATGCTTTAAAGCCTACCAGTACCGCTTCAAACTGGACAACACCGCAGAATGGCTTGGATGTCAGACTGTCGAGGAAATCGCAGAGCACGTGTGTTTCACTTGGATTCGCTTTGCAGCAGAAAGAAGTGAATTGGAGAGAGTGTGAAGGAGGCATCACTCCAGAAAACGTGGTGAGCTATATGCTCCTCTCAGACCAGCATTGGAACGCAGTGAAGAGATTCACCACAGTCGTTCTCAAGAGGTTGAGAGAGGAAGAGAGGGCTAGAAGACGTAACTAGCATGGAAACGTGAAAACCATGCGAAAAATGCGAGGTGGCACTCAGCCATTTCCCTCCATGAAGTAATGCCTAGTGGCGGTCCCGTGTAGAGGAATGAACAGGTGTAGGGCGGTGGTTTTAGTGGGTAAAAATCCCACACACGGATAGGTACGGGCCTATCCGTGTCTTTTGAAGATTTCCACCGACCCTCGTATATAAAAAACAAAAAAAAAACACCCATACACACACAACCACTCACAAGCGCACGCACGTACTAACCATTTTTGGAAGAAATGATTATTTAAACTCATGGAGTCTTAAAACATGCATCTCTATCGAAAACTCAGTTTGAAATCGGGTCTGAGACATTGCTACACACACAACCACTCACAAGCACACGCACACTCTGACCATTTTTGGAAGACCAGGTTATTTAGACTCATGGAGTCTTAAAACATGTATCTCTATCAAAAACTCAGATTGAAAATTTGAAATAGTGGCTGAGATATTGTTGGTTAAGTGGCAAAGCCAGTTAATCTAAAGTGTATAAAAGAAAAAGCTTCATAATATATACATTTGAAATAAAATATAATGTTACATTACAATTGGAGTTTGTTAGGGTAAAGTGTAGTATCAATCTGGATGAGTCCAAAATATGTTCTTAATATTTAAAAAGAATAATGAATTGTACTATACCTTGGCTAAAACTTCTAAAATAGAGTTCATACTAATTTCATGCTTAGCACGAATTCCCCATACATAAAAAGGCTGAGTTTTTTCTTGTCCTTTAGCAGATGAAACATAGTCTTTCACAATGTACATTTGACGTTCAAATTCCTAAAACCATAAATAATGATAACTAAATCAATTAAAACATCAAAAACCTAATCTGACAAGAAAATCTGCAGTAATATAATATTTATATCATAATTATAAAAACAAATGAAAACTCAAAAATTAATAAATTTCAATTAAAATCAAATCTATTCCATTAGCAATTATGTACATAGTTAAATGAAAACTGTCAAACTGTACTTGTATTTGCTTGTTAACATCCCCAAAATAAGGATGATTGTCTTGAAGATCAACTTTCACTTTTTGAAGGCATTCTCTCAGTTTATCTACAAAGAGAAAATAATAATAAAATAAATATATAAATTATACCAACAGAAAAAATAAACATGATATTAATATTCTAAAAATATTTTGATAAATACCAATGATAAATCAATGGTGTAATCTTATTAACAAAAAAAAAAGGAAAATTAAAAATTATAATAGGCCTTATTACAAAACTCCAAGAAAAAGTGAAATAACTCAGAAATGCATACTTTGAGAAAATTGACTTAAAAATACTATTTTAATGAAATATTACTATTCTATAAAATATTATTTCAATATATGTTTTAGATTATTTTTAAGTTCACTTTTCTCAAATACAGCATTTTTTAACTGCATTATTGTAATAATTATTATATAAATAACAGTTATCAAACATAGTTACACATAATACTGTCATATGAATTCCTCAAGTTTGGTTATATCAGTATAATTAAACAATTGACTGCTGACTATGAGATAACCCCTAGGTTATGTTCTTGCCTAGGAAGCCCACCTCACTACAAGTTATCTTGTATTTTTTTTCAACGCCTTACCTGGAATCTCCATATCAAACTAATTCAAACATTTGTAAGTTAGCAATGCTATATCCTATCCTAAATAGAAAATCCAAATTAAAACCAGAAACAACTGTCCTTATTTCAAAAACAATTCTCAGGCCACTGCTGATGTACAGCTATGAATCCTTTTGGAAAAAGAAAAAATTACAGGTAAATCAAAAGGCTTAAAAGGTAAATCAATTTGGTGATTCTTTATCTGAGCCAGGCTCTGATCAGGAGAAGGTCTGAGATCTTGAGGGACAGAGAAGGAGGAAATTTTTGATAGATGTAAAGATTAATGGGACCAATACTATTAAATTAAGGATTAATGTGATAGTATTGGTAAACCATAATTAAAACTCACTAAACAGTGGGCTTAACGAAAAAGCAAATATGAGATAAAATAGATTACTCTCAATGTTATACCACTGGTGTGGTTTCAGGATCAGATGTTTGTCTGTAGTTAGGTCAGTACTGGATTTATCAGGTTAAATTGGACAACAAGTGTCTTCTTTGCAGAGTATCCTCCACCACACATAAAATTGTTGCTTCAAAGAAAGGATATGTTTTGACAGAAAAAAAATTCAAGGAATTCTCAGTTTTATCCTCAAGAGAAAACAAGTACAATTAATAATCATCAGGTTTCAATTTCGTAAAGAATAGGTTAAAATTTGTAAACCCAAGTTCTTTAAGCCCAGAAGAGTCCCTAGCCTTACAAAAAGCAGCTGATCTCGAAATAGATAGAGTATATAATCTCTTTTAGGAAAGGAGATTATAGAGAAAGTTAATTCATTAACTAGCTGTTCACTCATAATGTGCATTCCAAGATCTGAAGGGGAAATCAGACTTCCAGGTGACTATTAACCCTCGCATAACAAACCAATCCGAGCCAATTGCAAGCCTTAGATGAAGTTACCCACCATTTTGCAGGGTTTACAGAATTTTCTATAATTGATCAAACACCTATTTACAATTAGAAGTTACAGAGGAATCCAGAAAATTAATCACTCATGTTTATATTTTGGAATCAATTCTGCTCCATTTATTTATGAGGATTAAATAGACTACTTACTGAAAGATATTAGGGTAGAAATATTTATTAGTGTTTTATCTTCTAAATAAAACTGGAACAAGAAAAAGCACAGAGAAAAAAACAGATTCATTTTATCACAGTTACAATTTGATGGTCTTAAGACACAGCTAACACAAAATTGTTTATAAAAAAAAAATCTTTTAAGCCATAATTAGGATCCAGGGACTCCATCCATTCCAGGGATGCATCCAACAAATGGACATAGTTTCGACATCAAAAATTAACCAATTTAAAAAATATAAAAGAATTGAGATTACTTTTAGGCTCATTAAATTTTATTTCAGGTTAATTAAAATTTACAAGTAATTTAGACCACAGGTAATCAGACCACTTCTTCAACATAGGTACACAGACGGGTCTCTGTGAATCACAACAACTATATGACGTTCTTTGAACAAGAGGGAATGAACTACTCTACAAAGGTCTGGCAGGAGTAGAGGTCAAAGAATAGATTCTACCAATACCTCACAGGACAAAAATATACTTTACAGACTGATCATGCAGCACTCCTAATTTAGAAGCAAATATGAGATTCCTGAAGTTGCAGCGTCAAGTCTTACAAGGTAGGGCATAGAACAGGATTCTTAATCTATTCTACTTGAGATTGAAATCTTTGATCACATTAATCTAATAATTAATAAGCAGAAGATATGGGATTAACATAACAATACATGGAGAAAAATGGTATATTAAGAGAAAATTCCAGTTATGTAGACAGGAAGTGGTAGGCTAAGTAAACTTCACAGAAGATGAAAAAAAAACTTACTATGAAAGCAAAATGGAACTTTCAACAGAAAATGGTTTTCTAAAGTTTGAAAATAAGATACTAATTCCTAAAACCTTTTTAGAAAAACATTCTAACAATTCTTAATGAAGAATCCATCCAAGAATCATAGTAAACAAGTCATTAATTTGGTAACATTTCTGGGGCCAGTGATGGTAAAATTGAGGCTCAGGTGTGTACTTGTTTTCTGTATCAAAAAAAGAAACCTAAGGTTCCAGAAACACCTCAAGATATGTGGGACATTCCTTCAACCTCTTCAAAGTTCTTTGAAGAGGACTCATATGGATGGGTAGACTTTGTCCTCTTTCCTTTTTGGAAATAGATTGTGTTTACGGTTAAAAAATTCCTTGGTATAGAAACAGTTTGCAAAACTAAGGTTGAGACAGAGAATCAGTAGTCCTAAAAAGGTGAGAGGTAGGCTTTACTGCTGTCTAAGTATTTCACTATTAAGACTACATCTTTGCTTTACCATTATTATTGCTGAACTGTCACAATTCGTCAACTGTAACTGGAATAATTCATTACCACTATTACTGCCAAGTGAAACTTTGTATATTTATGTCTCACAAAGTAGTAATAGTCAATTGAGGAGATGGGGACATATAATTTAGGTTATATGCATAATTTAAACTGGGGATTTGACCGACCTCTATGTATTCAATAATAAGTTAATAAAATCATAGATTGGATCAGAAATGAAGGCATAGTCAAATACTACTATTTCAGTAGAGAATGACTCAGGTTACCATAAATTTTGAGCAGCTTAGATCCACACCATTAACTAACCAAAACACAATATAAAACCGGATATAGGGAGAGTGAGGATTCAACAATAAAATATGTATAATAAGCACCATATTTATAATGAAATATAACTTGAAGAAAAAATTATTGGGTTAGTTTATACCCAATCCAAAAAAAAAAAAAAAGAGTTAGTCCCTTAAGATGAAATTAAAAACTAAGTGGGCAAGGTTCAATTTACTAAGGCATTGCCAGGAATAAATCATTACTGCTAAATTACATTCTTAAATACACAAACTTACTAAATAATTGATCAGTTGCTGGATAACATATAGCAGTTTTATAATATGCACTATATATCAATGTAATACAATTAAAACAACTATGGTTGGATAGACCTCAGTAATAATATATAACAGTAATCAAAACATTATACTTCAAAAGAATGAATATTAAAAAATTTAATCTAACAACAAAACAATTGTTATTGCTTTACATAAAAAATGTATACCTTCATGAACTTGCATGTTATTGACAAATATTATGGTCAAGAGTAATCCAAGAAGGTCTCGTTTTGGCGACTTTTGCTCATGTATATATTTCTCTAACTTTTTATTCATGGGATTGACCAAAATATATTTCTGATGCTCAACCTCAAGCAAAGTGACCCCATATATCTGAAGAAAAAAATTAATTAGGTTTTTTAATCAGACAAGCTCAAACCAATAACATTAATACAATTAATAGAATGCTAACATCTGACAACTTTTTTTTTACTTCCTCCATAACTTGATTTGCCACCCTTCCTTTAGCCTTGGTGTTATGGAGAATATCACTGCGCTTAAAAGGTCTCAGAGTGTTATTGTGAGCTAAAATTTGTATCACAGCATTGTTTATTATTTCATTTAATGTTTCCTGTGATAAAACAGTTTGTGATTGAGAATAATCTTGCGGTTCATAATCACTGTCACCATCACTAGCTGTTCTTTGAGCAGAAGTTGCTTTAAAAGGAACCTTTTTATTGCGCTGTGATGGACCTGGCTGAGAGTAATCCTCATCCTCAAGAGTTCTCTTTCTCCTCACAGACATCCCTAAACAAAACATAATAAGTAGAAAAAATATCGCTCATTACATGGAAACTTATGATAGATTATATATACAATAACAGCAAGAAACTTACTGACAAAAAAGAAAGGTATTAGATGAGTGTCATCATTGATAGGAAATCAGAATAAAAATGTGTACAATACAAACGTTGAATAATCATCAAGATACAACTTAGTATGTAAACAATGAAATAAACTAAGTGACCTAAATGCAAATAATACTGCTAATGACAACCATAACTGACATTACAATAACCCGACCTCAAACCGGGCATCCGAGTGCTAGTTGCATTTTATCGAGTGCAGTAGCACCTATACAAAGAGGTAATGTATTCATATAAATTTTATTTTTTTAAACATCAGCATCTTTTGATTTTCAAATGTAAGATGCTGTCCGTTGTAAGATTATAGTAATAAATCTTGTTGTCAATGATGATTGTAAAGGCTATACAAAAATCGTCATACAGAATAGTGTGATCACAGGTCAATAGTGAAAATAATATTTTTTATCAAGAGTACATCAGAAACAATTATTTATTTGTTCATATCAAACTTTATATTTTCATGTTTTCCTTACAAGAAATTCATCAATCGTTTTCTAAAAATATTAATAGGAAAATTGACCTAGTTAATGAAAATTTAGTTTATTAAATTTTATAATCAGTGTATTCTTTTAATAACAGTAAATATATTTTTGGAAGATTATTGATTGACCGTGTGTAAAGATGAAAGGAATATGGTCCGGGTGCGGTCAAAAAAACTCAAATAGTAGAAATATACTATTTTAATGAGCCAACGTTTCGCCCCACGTTGGCTCATTAAAATAGTATATTTCTACTATTTGAGTTTTTTTGACCGCACCCGGACCATATTCCTTTCATAAATATATTTTTGGATTCCTGTGAGTCAGTTTCAGTAGAACAGAGATAAAAGCACGATTTTACTACAACTTATACTCAGTTCACGTTTTCGATTTAATGAACGGTTTTACAGACAATGAGAGAAGTCCTTATTTCACACTGCTGCCAAGGCCAGGTTTTTTTAGCCTAAAAAGCCCTTTTTGGGCAACCCAATGCCAATACGCAAATGTTACGTAGCCTGTAGGAATCGGGCGGTATAGAGGCCATCAAAGTTCAAATCATTTTCAACTACAAAGAATGTAAGTCGGTTTTTCAAGAGAAAAGTTTCGGATTCCCTCACAAAAAAAACTAACAAAAAAACAGAAAATAGATTTGGAGAGAGTGGAGAAAAGTGGAGCTAGGAAATTGAGGAAGGATGGGTGATATTCATAGGGTAGAGGTCCGAGAGCCAAATTCTAGCAGAAGATAATGGATAAGATATAGAAACCAAGAGTGCACATCGGAAGTAAAGGTATTTATAATTCCAAATAATTCATTTAAAAAATATTGATTCGTCGATAATCCTCACAGTATATTTAATAAGTAAAAATCTGCTATTCTTATTATGAAATTGATTATATATATATACACACACACACACACACACACACACACACACATACATACATACACGCCCGTGGAACTCCTTGTTGAAGAAAGAAGCAGGCACTATGGACGACGCTTACACGTTTCCAGAGAAGAAGAGAGAAAAATAACCATGGACCAGTGGCAGCAGCGTTGGGAGGCTGCAGATTCCGGGAGGTGGACTCACGGGTTAATACCCCATGTGGGTGCGTGGTATGGTCGCCAGCATGGTGAGGTGGAATTTTACATAACCCAATTGTTGACCATACATGGATGCTTTAGAGCCTATCAGTACCGCTTCAAACTGGGCAACACCGCAGAATGCCCTGGATGTCAGACTGTCGAGGAAACCGCAGAGCACGTGTTTTTTTGCTTGTATTCGGTTTGCTCAGGAGAGAAGCGAAATGCAGAAAGTGTGTGAAGGACGCGTGAAATCGACGCATCACACCAGAAAACGTGGTGAGCTATGTGCTACTCTCAGACCAGCATTGGAACCCAGTGAAGAGATTCACCACAGTCGTCCTCAAGAGGTTGAGAGAGGAAGAGAGGGCTAGAAGACGTGACTAGCATGGAAACGTGAAAACCATGCGAAGAAAGCGAGGCGACACTCAGCCATTTCCCTTCATGAAGTAATTCCTAGCGGCAGTCCCGAGGAGAGGTATGGACAGGTGTAGGGTGGGTAAAAACGGTGGTTTTAGTGGGTAAAAATCCCACACACGGATAGGTGCGGGCCTATCCGTGTCTTTTGAAGATTTCCACCGACCCTCGTAAACAAAAACATACATATACTCAAAAGAAGGAAGGCCCCAGGAATAGACAGCTTACTATCGGAACTGTTCAAAGATGGCAGGAGACTTCCAAGATTCAAGCAATTGGAACTAATCTAAAAAATATGGGAAGGGTGCCAGAGGTCTAGAACATAGGCCTGATCTGTTCTGTTCTATCCTAAAGAAAGGCTCAAGATATGAGTGCGGCAATTACGGAGGCACGGTCTGCGTGGATGACAAATCGTTTCCGAAAGTAGACAGTTTTAAATACTTCGGCTTCACAATAACATCAATAAATCATCAACAGAGTGAGATAGACCAGCCTATAATAACAGAGCCTTCTTTCTTTCAAGAATACTATAATCTCTAAAACTCTGAAACTAAGGGTGTACAATACCGTGATAAAGGTATCTCTGATATACGGCTCCAAAACCTGAGCTGTAACAGGTAACATAGAAAGCAGAATTGAGAAATTTGAACGGAAAGTCCTCCATGCAATAACAGGAGCGATCTGGGATCCTTAACCCAAGGAGGAGAGGAACTAACAATAAACTACTTGCAGATATCGGTCAGTCATATGATATGAAGGCAAGGAGTTTAAGATGGGCAGAAGAACATGTGGCTCGAAGCAATCCATCAGGACGCCTCTGACAACATTGCATGTCAGTATAGTACGCAAGAGACACCGTGGGAAGCCAACAACTAGATGAATAATCAGAATCAACAAAGATTCGAAAGATCCCTTATACAGCAAACTTGAAAGCAGTAGCCCAAGACAGGTAAGCTTATAGAAGGCTTGTTCGTGCGGCCAAAGATCTACAAGATCGGTGGGCAACTAGCATTGATACGGTGGTGATAATGAGAAGTTTAAAACCCTCCTTACCTAGTTTGATCGGCAAGTATTCAGAAGCATTGGTACACTGTAAATGGTTTTTAAAATGAAGCAAAACTATTACACCTGTTACAACAAAAATAAAATTAATATTTCAAATGAACGAAAAATCAGAAATATACTTACCTGAAAATTATCCATTCACCTTGAAAGCAGAAGCAGTGACACTAAGTAGACGTCAAAAACCGCTTTTTGCCGAACTTAAGCTGTGCTTCTTGAACACATATATCACTTTGATTTCATGAAATCTCTCTCTGAAGATTCCCAAATAGAAAATATCATGATCGAAAACAGACGCGCAGTAATGAGAAATTTTCTGGTAACAAACTTTCTAATAATTACTGATTTATCAGCTGCATTTAAAATAATTATGAATTAATTTCTGAAAGTAGACAACTATGACCTTTTATTTTTATAAGATGTTCCCAGACTAAGAACATATACCGAGTTAACTGAAGAGAAGTTCTAATCGGTACTGATTTTAATCGTTACAGGCGCTTTAATTAATAATTGTGGATTTTTGGACCACAAAAAAGAAATTTCGTAGTAAGAAATGAATTTTTTTAATGGATATTATGAAGAGAGGTAAGAAGAGCGTAATAAAACCAATCATTTTCGGCAAGACACATCCCTTATGATATAATACTCCTATATCTTTATAATCGACATTTTTCTGAGAACTACACATATACGCTTCTTTAAGTGCCTGCATGGTTTTGTGCACTAAAGGCCTCGAGTCCAAAGAGTTTCCTCAAGTTCCGTGTAAACAGTCTATATTTTGATGTGTCCGTTTCTGGTAAACCAGTATATCAGTCCGAAATCCGATTCATTTTTGTTGAGCTTTCTTAACAATAGGTTCATGTGCATGGACAATGTGCGTACATTGCAACCCACCTTATTTATCTCGACTGAGTCTCACTTGTTATTTGATAGAATGAATTTATGAAAAAAGATTAGTTCCAATTTATTTATTAAGAAGTAGATCCGGACTTTGGGGGCCCTAGGTGATGCGATATTGCCGGATCTTCCTTGGTTAGGGTAAGCGGGTGTTGTCAGAAAGTATGTAATGCCAAGCATGAAGGTGAAGGACTGGTGGGCGTCATAAAAATATAAATTCCTTAGTAATGTGTAAGAAATGGATTATCACAGTCTTAAAATTACATCCGGCAAGACAAGATTAAATGTACAAATGTATATATGATTAGATTAAGTTTAAAAAAATGTATTTAAGTATCTGCTATTGATAAAGATTTAAGGAAGTTAAAAAAAAAATAAATAAAAATTCATTTAACTTTTCCTGGGCGCCAGTCTCTTGGTCGATTACCTTTCTCTTCTCCCTTGATCTGTACCTGTACTTTTTTGGCTTTGTAATTTGTGTAAAATATTGTAACACTAAATTCATTAGTAGGATTTTTCTTTTCGGTATTTTAAGTTGTTACTTCATCTATATAATTTACTACTTTATTCATAAGGTATCAACTTAGGAATTTATAACATCACCTGTTATAACCTCCTTATAAACTCCAAAATTTTTTACAGGAATATATTTTTTTGGGATTCAAGTGCTCTTAATTTCATTAAATATATTTATTTAATATGGCAATTTGGAGCTCTTTAAGAACTGGTATTAACAGATTGCTTACAGATGGAGCTATAAAAGGTTTGCACTTAGTATTAGATTATTTTTAATTTAAAAAAAAATTCAAATGGTTTTTAACTAATAACTCTATTGTTTACTGAAATTTTATCTATTTTTGCAGCTCCTTATCAACTAAGATTAATGAGTGGAGGCCATCACAAAGTTATGGAAATTCGGTCGACTCGTTTTCAGTGGCAAAAGATGAAAGATCTGGTTCATTTTTATGTTATGCTTGGACTCATCCCAGTTGGCTTGCTTATTTTTTATTCAAATGTTTTCATTGGGCCTGGTACTCTTAGAGAAATACCAGAAGACTATACTCCGAAACATTGGGAATACTATAAAGTATAAAACAAGTTTATATTCATTGTTTCTGAATCTTTATGTAGATTATTAACTATTACATACAAAGTAATTTGTCAGTAATCAATATTTATTATTTTTTTTAGCATCCTATTACTCGCTTTCTAGCTAGATACGTTTATAGCAGCCACCAAGAAGCATATGAAAAGAATTTGCATAGGCTTTATGAAGAGGATGAAAAAATGAAAATGAGGTATATATTTTCAGAAAAGATAATTAATTAGTGATCCTTTGTATATTTTCTGCCTCAACTTAAATTTCTAGGGATGTTAATCAAATAATTTTAATTTTTTTTATTTACCTGTAATTCTAGGATCTTTGTGAGTGTATTTTAACTAGAAGTATTTTATATTAGTTCTATAAATAAGAGAAGTTGTGTCTAAAAGTACATTATTTCTACTTCTTAATAAAACTTGACTAAATCAGTTATAAAGGAATCTAAAATAAAATCTTTTAATGTATTGGTAAAGTAATCAACATACTGAACTAAAGGTTCTTCCTTTGGTAAACAAATTAATTGAATGCTAGAAAATACAAAAAAAAAAAAAAAAGATAAAATTGTGTATGACTTATAATGAAATCGAATAAAATAGAACTCTGCATATAACAATGTTCAGCATGATGGAAATGGAGAGGAATTGAAAATTAGAATTTGAAACTAACCTAATCATTTGAAAAAACAGTCGGTTTTTCGTAAAGTAATTAGTTAATGTCAAATATCATTCACATTAATATGTAGGTTTAATAAAGATGAATTTCCTAAAATGTAAATTAGTTGAAACAATGTTTTTTTATGATTTTAATTTATACTGTTGACAGAATTAAAATAATAAGATTTTAGAATAAATTTACATTTAATAACAGTTTTTCATCTTTCATTGATAAAAAAAAAATAAGCTTATGGCTTCCTTGATTGATTTTAATTTGGTCTTAAATAATCAATCTTATTTGATTATCAAAGCAATTGATAAATATGAAAGATACTGGTTTAATTAGTGTTAAACTTAATTATTTTATCGTTTGAGAATATTACTTAGATATTTGACAAATTATCATACTTTTCAGGAAACTGCAAGAGAAGATTTTAGATTTGATGGATAAAAATAAAGATTATCAATCCTATTATTATATTCCTGTCGATGGTAAATATCACCGTATCGTTAGAAAAGAAGCAGAAGAGATTGCTGAAATTGGTGGATTTGTACCACCAAAACTAGGACCTCCAGTTTAAATATTTGTGTCATCAAATTGTAAATAACATTATGTAAATAGATGGACTTTGTAGAGACCCTATTTAATACATTTTTTTTTGTTGAAGTAAAACTTATTTACTAGTTGCAATGCATTACTATTGCATTAATAAACCTCTACTTATTTTGACCAGAGTAGGGTAAAATATAATTGCAATTGCAATAACTTTGTGAATTGTGAAAGTTAATTTAAAATAGTGAATGATTTTAATTAGTGATTTCAACTTCCTGATGAACAACTATAATTGTAATTATGATCTGTCATTAGAACTGCTTGAGCCAAAGTAATTTCAATTATATTTTGCCCAACACTGATCAGTTATTCAATCTGCATAAATTATAGGATTTTCTAAATCCTGTAGGATATTAATCACTGTAATACTTACAAGATAAATTAAATTTTGAAGATTAAGCAATTGATATTTTTCAAGATACAATGTACTCAATTGTATCTTGAAAAATATACTCATACTATATATATATATATGAATGATCTATAGCAAGAGTGTGATAATCCACAACTTAGAAGAAAATTGAAATTTTTTGCGAATCATTTGTTTTCCTATAATGCTATTTAATTTATTATTTCAACATTATCACAACATATTCATCTACAATATTATAAAATATGAACAATAAGAATTATAAAATTATCTGAAACTGCTCTACTGAAAACTATATATCGTATGGCTTACCATATTCTTGCCCCCAAGCCCTTCATATACTGTTAAAATAGAATTAAAAACACATTATAACAGATTTTCATTCATTAATGAGATTAGTTCCCATACCTCTTGCATAGATATACCTAAAAAAAAGTTTTATCTGGTCATAAATAACTGAGCCATTCAGGCGTAGAAGACCAAAAAGGTTATATACCTTTCAACAAACAAACTGTTAGCAGTGATAGAAAAAATGAAGATCTACGTATACTATGTTTTTCAATTAGAAGATTAATGTTTTTATTCCATGTAAGTTTTAAGTTGTAAGAACAATGTGTGTGTAGTGGAAAAATGTAGAATTTTCCAGTATACAAATTTAGATGAAATAAGATCTGTGCAGAAAAAAAAAAAAAATTCATGGGTTAAGCATAGGCACTCAATACATTTTAGTGTGCATTTCCTAATTTAAAGAAAAATTCCTTGGTAGTAATGTTTCTACATTTCTGTAGAGGTTGCAATCCCTTATCAGGATAACTGAATAATTAAAAATGAGTGCTGAAATCTGATGCCATTATTAAACATGAAATAAATTATAGTTTAATGATACTAATCCTATAAAATTCAACAAACTTGTATTGAAAACAAAAGTAGAATTACATTTTTTTTTTAAGTCTGAAATAAAAATTTACACAACAGAAATATTTAGTTTAAAACAGAAATATTTACTGCAAGTTCACTGGTTTATGACTTCTATTCTGTTGAATTTTCTGTACTTTCTGCATGAAAGGGTCTTTTAATTCAAATATCTATTTCATATTCTTGCATCAATAGTAATATTAACAAAGTAGTTTCACCCATCATCTGTTTTTAAAAATGGAGTGGTTGGCCTTCAATTGGGCAAATAATTTGATTTACTCATGTTAACATTATAGGTTGAGTTACATATTTTTCTCCTATTAGAGAGCTCCATTATTTAATATATTGTGTATAGAAAAACAATATAGGATAGATTTATTCTCATGTCATTGATATATTCTTTGCTTGAACATTTCTTGCTTCTCCTTAATGAAATTTTATTTGTGCTGTTCATTAATTCGTCACATGCTCAAGTCATTATTGTTAGGCCATTAATGCCGTAACGAAGGAAACTGATCAGAAGCAATTATGATCTAAATTTCAACAATTTATGCCTCAAATAAAAAGAACAATACAATTTCATTATGTTGGGCTTGAATAGTTGTTTGTTAAACAACTTGATTCTTAAGAGATTGGGAGAATTTTGTTTTTGGAATACTCATGTCTCATCTACCCAAGGAGCTTGCCAATCGAGAACCAGGTACAGATAAATAATTTTTTTTTAAAACTAATGAGTTTTAGTATTTTGAATCTATTTTCAACATTCATTTGAAATAAAAAAATCTTGAGATGACGGAGATTTTAAAAGTAGAAGCATTTGATGTACCTATATGCTCAGTCGGAATGAAAGTAAAATCCAATCATTCAAAATTTTAAATGGAGAGGAGGCTATGAGTACTTCCTTCAAAGAATGTGTATCACATTCTTTCAGGAGAATGCTATAACAATGGCCGAACAAGCTTTCTGTTTATTGTGGCAAAAAAAAGGTTCTGAGAAAGTGGTAGATTCCCCATGATTTATAAGAGACAGCCAACTACAAGTCTAATAATTAGAAGATGGTTAGGGGCGCAGTCAGTGAAGAACACAAATAAGTAATGTTTTTTGTCATGACTGCACACCCAGCCATCTCCTCATTACATACATCCACAGTCAATTACTAACTCATCAATACAAGTATAATCAATCCATTTCATAAAAAAATTACTAATTCCACTCCCAGTTACTAGTAGAGTTAAAAGTGCAGTAACTTATGTAGAAAAGCCAACCAGATCCCCAACACTGAAGCTATGTAAGACATTCTGCTATAAGTTCTATATTAATTTATTTTTATTATTACCATTATTTTTGTTTCCAAAATTATTTTTTCAGTATAAGTCAATTATTTTATTTTATAAATATTTGCTTTTTATTCTATCTTTCATTCTTTTATAAGATAACAATTATTATTTTTATTAATTCATTTTTTTATAATTAATCTTTATTATTTATGATTGTTCAATGGTTTAAACATTGCATATAGTGAAGGATGTTTTTTACATGAGGCTTATCAACTGTTAAAAAAACTAACAAAATGTTATAGTAACCAAGTTAGGCCCACCAAGCCAATCTAGTGATAAAGGAATAATAATGACAAAAAAGATGCCGATATAATGGTTCATATCCTTATGTCCCTGTTATTGCAAATGGTACAATAATGTGCTTGTAATTTTCGGCTAACATTAAAATTAAGGCATAGAAGCTGTCCTCTTGTTTTAATTATTGACCTGATGAGACCCAAGCTACATTTGTCAGTGGTATAACTGACCCCACCTAAATTGTAATTTATTTCTTTATACAGCTGATAGGAAGAGTTTTGAAGAGATAAGGGAAACATACCAATAAAAAAACTGAATAAAAGGTGTAGGTTTTATTGACAATACTGCGAATACATCAAAAACTATTAATATAAACAATAAGTATTTATAAATACAAAAGTGTCTGTGCGATGGACAGATTTCAGTACAACATATAAAAACTTGAAATTTATCAAGTAATAAACAAAAATTAGTATAAGTATGTTATATCTCCAGACAAGATATGATTTTATATCTCAGTTTATATAGAAATCAACTAAAACTACAATATTGTTGCCGACTCTAATGCTATTGCCTTGATGAACTAAAAAATGTTTTCAATTCATTCTGATAACATTAATTATTACTTTGATTATTCAAACATATCAAGTGTATAGATAATTATATAGAGAATAAATAATGATCATCACTAATTACATTTTCAAACCAATGAAGTCAACTACTGAGATCATTGGTGTAATTATCTAAACAAAATGAAACACATTGCTTTACCATGACTTGAAATTGATTTAAATATAAACTGTGCAATAAAAATCAAGGTTCTAGTGTGGAGAGGAGATATAACACACTGTTACTCAAAAATCTTTATCTATTGTCGGTCCTACACCTATATATATTTTTTTTAAATTATTAGATTTAGATGAAAAGCTTGCAAGTTACGCTTTTAACAAATTACCACTTCAGTTATACTGTTTAAACAAAAAATTCCTGAGTATTAAAATCAAAAAGACAACATTAGGAAGTATTTTGTTTTTAAATTAAAAAATTGAAAAAACCACCAGTACATAGTAAGTTATTTACTATTCAATTAGGATCCTAATTTTAATACTAACAGTTACCTAGTTCCTACATACCACATTCATGTTTGTAAGAGTACAAAATATGTGGAGAAAAATGCTATACATTAATTACAACAAAAACGGTAGACAGGATTCAAGTCGATAACGTTGTCATAGTAAAACTTAAAACATAAATGGAATGTTAGAACCAAAGTGACAACACAACCAACACTTATTTTGAACAACACCTACATTCAAGCTACAGTGATATGCATAAAAATATATGTTCTTATACTAGGAGTTGTGATATATATAAAAATAAAAAGCTGCGACAAGAAAAGACAAAATTGAATTTAATTATAAATATTTTTTCACTATAATAATATTAGGGAGGGAAAGGTTCAAAAGGTATAAGAGGCAAATATTGGCCATTTTAAAAGTCACCAACCGTTCAATAAAGAAGCCATTCCCTTAGGGTCTAATTGCTACACAGTGTGCTAATATATAATAGAACTATTATTGTCTTTTTAATTTCAAAACATACCAATGTGCTGTTGTAAAGGTTAATGATGCAAACAGACCCTAAAAAAGAATGGCTAAAGTCATTTTATGAACAGTGATAAAATTTGATGAGACCAACATTTGCATTACCATGGCATTTGATTCCACATAAAAACGTTTTTGTTTTTAAATATATAATATACATTATAGACGTAAGAAGGTCACAATCAAGTGACTGAAGTATTCATAACTTCCTTTTTTTTCTTCATGATTACATACAAAACATAATGCTGAACGGTTTAGGGGCATTAAAAATTAAATCACATATACTCCATATGTGCAATATAATACGTTGTGATTAGTCATCTACTATGTAGCTATAAGAATTAGTTTTTTTTAGTAATTTTATACTAAAACATTAATAACAAAAATATATCATCAATATACAAAGAAACCAAACTTATAAGTTGGACATCCCCAAGCGATATATTTAAAATAAAATGGCACTTCTAAATATATATATTAAGTATATTATCTAAGTCTATTAGCATTCATAGCATCCGTAACATAAATCAAAATAACAATAAAAAAAAAAAAAATGTTTTCTTAACTCTGTAATGACAAGCAATCTTCAAGAGTGGACAAGGCTTAATTATTTCGAGTGGATACATTATTCTAGACCCACTTTGAAAAAGTAGGAATTACAAAATGGATGGACAAAATTAAGTACAAAAACCCTGCTTACACCGTACATACCATAGCACCATTAACAATTTTCTCATACATTAGCAGAAGAGGAAATTGAAAGAGGTGCTGACCGTCGGTGAAATACGAAATAGATACTAAGGTTAGACATCTTTTTTTTTTCTTTTTTTTTTTATAATTTTCATTTGAAACCCGATATAATACTACATCGACACCGGGATGTAATACTGAATAAAAAAAAAAAAAGATTTTAAATGGGCTTGTTTAAACTTTATTTACAGGACGAATATTACAGATAATACACAAAATGAATGAAAAGAAATCAAAATTCTTAGCATAATTTTTATTCCTTCAAGAAACAATCTTTGTAAGAGATCAGTATATATATATATAAACATACAAAGCCCTAAATCAGAACCATATTGTAAACATTATATATCGAATTTTGAAGTGAAACCCCATTATATATTTTGGTCTCTCTTAACATTCCGCCATACGTCGAAACAACATCCACATTTCCCTTATAAACATATTCTTTCTTCTATACACAGTTTTAAAGATCAAATACAGTACTCTATACATTTCATTATAGTAGTATTATTATATATAATATATTTATAAAGTTAACTTTGTGAAAATAAAATATTCTAAATGTTTCCTTTTACTCCTTTTTCTTCTGTGTATACCTGTCTGCAAGTGTAATGGTGTTTATGGGCATAAGGAAAGAGGAAGGGAAGGGAGATAGGATGGGGCAAGAGGTTTAGGCAAGAGTCGAGTTGTCCCACTCGAGATCCTTTAACTTCCCAACGGTGATATGCTCCTCCTCATCTGAAGAGTCTAACTCCTCATCTTCCCGATAGCTTGAATTATCATCGGATGAATCATTATCTTGGTCTCCTTCACCAGATCTTCGCCCACCAGCTTCTTCTCCTTCCTGTGAATAACAATAAATTATCTTCATACAACAAAAACAAACAATAGATATATCTAAATATTAGATGAGACAAGATGAATCATTGTTCTCAGCATCTCAAGAAAATATTCACTTAATATCCTGATTTTTTTTTTTTTTTTTTTTTTTTTTTTTTTGTAGCTTGTAATAAGTTGGTAGTTAGATCTATATATTAGTTGCAAGAAGTGGGGTATAGAAAAGGACAGGTCATTAATAAAAATAAAATAGGGGGAGAAGCTCAGGCAACTAGTGAACCTACAGGATTAGAAACCCACATCTATATAAAAGGGCTTTCACAGTATGTTAAGAATAATATGGTCAATATTATACTCTGTAAGATACTGTAATCAACAGTAGTATACTGTGGAGTAGTCTAGAAGATAGTGATCGGCTAACATTTAATCACGAAGGCAGGATGCAGGCTAAGAGCTTTATAGGTCAAATACCATCATCTGAAACCAGAGTGGAAAAAGTAGAGGAGAGAATATCCGTAAAGGAAATTTGAAAATTAGAATTTTCATGAATTTCTAGTGGTTTCAAAAGTTTGACAGAAGAGTTTAATAGTTGTTAAGTGATATATAAAAAATATATATAACAAAACAAAAAGAAGATAAAAGATTCATAGGAAAGGAGATTTAAATTGCAATGAAATAAAATTCAAGAAGGAAAAACTTAGAATAGATTCAAATAGGTTATTGAATCGGAGAACTCAAGAGAGGTAGATAAATAGTAGTATATAGCAATGGAAAAGCAATGGTTGATATCTCAGTACATATATATTTAAAATCAGTAGAAAGAATCTTAAATTATGATTTAGACATGCAGAATAAGTAATAAAAAGTAAAGAATTGAGAAAAAAGATTAAGAGTTTAAGCCACTCTTCACATATATATAGCCACATATCTTATATATTGGAATTGTTAAACATTGAATATTTAGATAAAAAAAACAGATTATTATTCAAAGTTGTGCGGATGCTAAATACGAAAGCATTGAATGGCACTTTTTGAAACAACTAAAAATAAGAAAAAAAAAGTTCATACCTCTTCCATGGGATTGACAGTTATATTAAGAGCAGAATCATCCCAAGCCATTTCTGCATCATTCAGTTCTTCCTGTGCATGTCTTTGATGAGCAGCCCGTATCCTCACAACACCAAGTACGATCATCACGACAAGGAAGCCGACACAAACTACCATTATTATAGTCACTGCATGACCTAGAATTTAATATAAGTGTAAAGCCTCATACTTAAAACAGTAATATACAATTAGCAAGTCAGTTCCCCTGTCACCCAAATTTGACTCCAACAATATTTGTTACCTAGATAGGAAATGATATGATAACTAATGAGTTATATTTATAAACAATATGGCCTATTCATGGTTAAACTTTTTCTTTTTTTTAACTTATAGAAATCAAATATTTACTGACAAATTTTACTATGTTAGAAAATAATTTAATAAGAACTCCATTGATTTATTTTGGACAATGAACTCTAATTTTGAACTTACTGACAATAAATTCATACATAAAATTATTATAAAATATTGCAAACCAATCTATAACAGCTTTTATTCAATACTTGATTTTTCAACATCCATATTTGAACACAGTATAACAAAGGTTATGTAAGTTCTTAATATAGTTTGCTTGACAAGCAACTGTAATAATTTCTTTATTAAAAGTTTTATAGAGTATTTAGTGCTTATTTTCCTAATAATTGATTAGAAAGATGGAATATTATAATTTTTTGTGATGTATTATTTTTATATCAATCAAAATGCCAGTGACTGGCAGATGAAGACATTCCTCAAGCTACAGGCATCTTTTACCTTTGATTAGGATACTTTCTTTCTGAGGAGCAAACCCAAAGCTGTCTATGTAGTTTTCACTATCAGTAGAATAACTCATTAAAAAAATTAATTTCAAATAGTCCTACCACACTTTGAGGATAGGATATTATCTCATACAATATTGGATATAGTGGAAAACCCACAAATACGCCATGAAACTTTAAAAGAACGTAATCTAAGTATTTGTAACATCAGAAACTGAGGATTAGGAAGTTGATAGGGAATTATGTGTGGGTGTAAAACCATCTCACTTCTTAAATAACTAAAATGATTGGCAAGTCAATCCAATCCTCCAGAATCTTTGGTCACATCGTGGGAATGAGCTTTGCCCAAATAGATTCAGGACACATTGACAGCTACATCAGAGACTAGTTAAAAGAACTTAGTGGCTTGTCAAAAAAATTGCAAACATTCACAAACCCAATTTAATTTACATTATACTTCGTAAATTAAATTAAAAAAAAGTTTCAGCTACACACTGGGAAGACAACAATACATCTCTCTCCATAATTTCAGTTTTTATAATTCACAAAGACAAATTTTCATATGTAATACTTCTAATAATTTTTATTTGAGATTGCTGCTACAAGTTTTTGCACTTTTCTTTGTATTCTACAACATTGTTTCATGTTCTACATATTTCCTACTATATTGAAATTATTCTTTGTTTTTTTTAAAAATGTTTTCATGGTTGAATCTTGCATTGCTTAGCTCTGATAAAAGCCTCTTAATTCAGGCTGAAATGTAGACACATTTAAAATTAAATTTACACTTCCTTGACCACTCACCTAACTATTTAAAGAATTTTTTTCTACAAGACATAACACATATGCATATGAAACTTCATAAGTTAGAAAAATGTATCTGATAATCCTGACGACATTCAGATTGAGCAAAATTTTCACTTTTTTTTTAATAATATAGAATACCAATTTAATTAAAATTTATTTTACAACTCAGATTATCAACCACAAGTTAAACATGGTGTTAACACCAGTTCACTTATGACACCTAGAACCAAAAGTCTAACCTCAGGGTAGAGGCAACCTGAACCTTAGGTTAGTTGAATATAATTCTGATTTCATCTACAGCCTTGTAAAACTGGTAGTAAAGAAATAACTATTTTATCACGTTATGAATCTAAGATCCTCCACTCAGGGTTATAGCGATACAGAAAAAAATCTAGTAATATGGAAAATAGATAAACTAACTTGTTGCTGACACAAGAGGCTGCCTCTCGTAGTGCTCGATCACAGCATGTGGATGAACATCAACATGATGCTGTGCGACTTGTGCATGGGCAACTGGTATCTTAGTGGCTTGCTCCTCTACAAGAAGACTTCCAGGCAGGGCACCACCGACAGGTGGATGGTCTCTTGCTCTTGGGTGGATCACTGTCAACTTAAATTGAAAAAAACAATTAAAATAAGGAACAGTACTGCCTGGCAATAAGATTTTAAGCATTTGTCCTACTCACAGTTTGTACGTATTCATTGCTAAGGAAACGGCCATTCATTTCTGAACATATCAATTTAAATACACGGTTAAGGTAGTAAGCTGGCTTCCTGTTGGTATACTGAATCTGCCTCAAAACCTATTGAAATAAATAATAAGTGCATTAATTATAATATGCAATATATTAAAAAAGACAAAATGTTTGAAATATCAATCATGAAGTGACATTGAGATAATATTAAAAAATGTTTAGTGATAGAAAAGAAAGATTCCTCCAGTAATAATAGTGCATAAGGATTTATCAGTCCACATCAAGTGTCTCCCTTGAAGGCAGATAAGGAATCACTTATCATAAACTGGTTATTTCCAAAACCTAGTAAATTAAGGTAAAACAGTTCAAATAACTGGCAAATTCTTATTTGGCTCCAGTTTCAAAGTTAGATTAAATCAATTTTTTTTTCCAAAACAAAAAAATCAATCTTTGTATTTTGAATTCAAATTTTTAATCTTAATGAAGTAAATTTGTTTATTTTGCTGTTTTCTATTCTTCTACATGTTGAAGAACTAAAATTGTTCCTATAGATCTTTTTAACAAAGTTCCACTGACAACGTTGCCAAACACAAAGGTAAACACTACAGGAAACAATTTTTTGTATTTGTAAAAAAAAAAAAAAAAAAATAAATAAAAAAAATAGCTTAGGATTATTTTATAAGCCAGATGTCTTAAACTGTAGTGTTTCTTCTCCTCTTTAGACTAATTCAGTTTTACTTGTACCTTCCAATGTTTTGAACCAGGAGTTTTTAACAGTAGTACATTTTTAATATGACATCAGATTTTCATACTTCAGCGATTTGATTTGCTCTCCTTAACACCTCTTGTGAGATATTAAAGAGTAATAACTTTACCCTTGGATTCTTTGAATACTGTTTATCCAACATTAAAAATTTAATTAAATTTTGATCAATTCATTATTGGTATAGGATCTGATGGCATTTCAAACAATTATCACAAAACAGATTCATGTTGCCAATGCTTAAGGTAGGATACATTGCCAGAGGAAATTTGCTAAAAAGATAAAAAGGTTCTTTTTATTAATTCTCCAAAATGGGAGAAAATAATAGAACACAGTAAAAAACTAATTCTAATAAATTCAATAAGGGGTTGAATTTTGTTTGAAAAAGTTTTAATTTGTCTTGAAGAAAATTGAATCTAAATTGGAAAAAGTTGAAAATGACTTAGAAATGCTCCATAAACTTGGAAAAAAATAAATCTTTCCCATAAAAATCGAGCGAACTGCAAAACAAATTGCTTCAGGTGAATACTAAATCTCAATTTTTTTTAAGAATAGGGATTAAATTAGATTAATTAACTGAATTTTGAATTGAATTAAACATAAGAGAATAATATATAACAATTATCAATAGATTATTGAATTTTAAATCACATTTTGATTTCCGGCTTATTCAGTATAACTTTTTACTTACTTGCTGGTAATTGTAGATGATATTGGAACCAATAAGTGTAGCTCCATCTTTACTAAGCTTGGCCGTAATACCAAACTGTGTAATCATGTTGTGGGGAACAGTCAAAGTCTCATGGTCTGGGTTTAGAGATGGATAGACAGTTACGACACAAGAATCCAAACGTTTCTCAGCTGACTCATCTCCAGCTAAAAATAATTTTAATTACAGTAATGAAATTAGAAAACAAAGCCATAGAAAGAACAAATATATAAATAGTAATCCCTTATAACAGTAAATATTGTTTCTGGTTGAGTAAAACCATATGCTTAATAGAGTCTGATACTAATTAAGGTATAAAATTAATTAACATATATAAATTTATAATAATAAAAAGTCAACCAAACCAAGCTAACTAAATGCACTCTTCTGACTCTACTAGGAAATAAATAAGTTAGTAGGACTTATAAGTAAAAACACTAACTACAGAATTGTGACACGTACTACTTTTCCATGATTTGCCAGGTGGTGATACCCCAACATGAACATCAGTGAACACTTTTACTCCTTCCCTGAAATCATGATAATCACTGGCCAAATTGGCAGTACCGTTAATCACTAATGAAGGTTGCTGTGGCGGCAACACCATCACGTAGCTCTCTACATTTGGTACTTTGACAGTTCTTCCTCCATCGCATCTAGAACAATAGAATAATTGTCAAATATTATATCCATTTACAAGAACAATTATTTAAATTTTTCAGAAATGTTCTTCACAATAAACCAAACTTACGTAATAGTTGTCGATAAATGGAGATTTCTTCTTCCAGGTGTAGGGAAATCTCTTGAGTTAGTATATCCAATTTTTTTAATCAGAACTTCAAGGTTTGTTTTATTGTCACCCTCGATAGACAATTCAGTCAAATCTAAGAAAAAAGAAGATAAAAACAAACACTATTTGTGTAAATTCATTTTTTTAACCAGTATTTCATCATTGACCATTCGTTAAAATAACAAAAAACAATTATTAAGTGGAAGTTCAATAAAATATAAAATTAGCAGCATTACTCTTCTTGAAAAAGGTATCTTTGTTATTGGAGCTCTAACAAGTAGTAGGATATTGTTCATATTTAATAAAATATTAGCTCAGAAAGGAAGAGAAACTCAAAATTTTAACAAGATCCAAAACACTGTTAGTTACAGAATCTTAAATAAATGATATTGAGTCTAAAAGGGTTTTAAAATATATTTCCTAAAATGATAAATGATATAAATTGTATATAATTTTAGTAATTTAATTGTATAAATTAACAATCTTAGTTGATAGCTCAACTGTTCTTAATTTATATCAACCCATTTATTAAAATTTTTGTATCCTAACAAAGTATAGAGAAATTATATAGTAAGGGGGAAACAGAATCAGAAGTGGCCAGGAGATTTGTTGGAAGGGTTAAAATAAGCATTAATGATTAAAACAACTAGTGGTTTTCCCAATCTCGACTCACAACATCCTACACGCTAGTTTAATATACTTTTGTTAATAAAAAAACAAACAAATACAAAATCCAACAAATCTTTTTTTTTCAATATTTAATTTTTCGCCTGTACTGAGGACCTATGCAGCACTTTAACAACTGAGTGATAATATCAAAATTTATTTCTTAGGGCAGTTATGAAATAAATATTGCCTGATCCATGAGGGGGACCAAACCAACAACCTTCTGAGCCAAGCACTCAGGGATCCTCACCCCAAAATGCTATCACATCATCAAAAATAAATCTTTTATAAACACTACTATTACGTAACTGAAAAAAATTCTTTCCACAAAAATAAAAAAATCTAAAAAGACTTGAAAAAATGTAATTAAAGTAGTAACTAACCACTATTGGTAAGAAGTTCCATTCCCGGCTCCAAGAGCTCCATCGGAGGAACATCGAGGCTCTCTTTGCACTTGTGAAGGCAGCTGAGGACCGACGGTTTCTCGACTTTGTTCAACAGGACGGAGAGACCAGCCAGGTAGCCATGGAGGTGGTGCTTCATTTTGTTTTCTGATCCTGTCAATTCAAAATTTACTGCTTTCAAAGATAATATAATACACCAAGTCAATAAAAATAAAATGGTCACTTATAAAGAATGCGTAATTAAATAAAAGCCTAAGTACAATGAAGGGTCAGAGTAGCTCAATTAACTTATGAATACTATAATAAACACAATTACACCTACTGTGAGTGACCTTATTCTCCCATTCTTTCACCGAACTTCATTTTTTTTTTATTTGTTTCTAATTTACTCATTATTTCTTGTGTAAAGAAAATTGATTTTTTTTTTTTTTTGTTTATAGATATATATCGAAATATTTTCTTATTTTACATCACAATTAAATCTTTTTATTTTTTTTTTGTAACAACAAGCAACAGTTCCTTTTTTAAAATTTCTATATATTTTAATTTAATTAAATTTTTATATCAGTTGGAAGGTTTTTTTTTATTCTCAATTTTTCTTTATTATTTTTGTGTTTTTATGGTTCATTTCAGGTCCTCCTTTTTTTATTTTCTATCACCCGAACCAATGAACAATTTTTCTCTGGGGAAGATATAGGTTTTTTAACTCATGAAACGCCCCTCGCCCCAACACCTTTGTTTCAAGTAATTCAATAATCAAATTTTTAAGTTCTTATTATTCACTATTAAAAGTCACTTCAATAAATTAGAAATAAAAAAGAGAATAATGTACTTAGGAATATTCTAAAACCAACCTTGCCAGCAGGCACCAACAGTAAGAGTAGTATTAATGCCCTTAGTAGGATGGAGTGGCCAGTCATCGATGACTTCAGGGTTTTTCTTTTCAGATTTGAAGAGAGATCCATCAACATAGAGCTGAACTTCAGGAAACTGGACTGAGACGGCATAATGATGCCATTCGTCATCACAAACCTGTAATAGTAAAATTTGATTAATTATACACACATATATATTAACATAATAAATATTTAAAAAACAGGATATTCCGTTCAACCAGAGACATTTTTTTCGGGGAATGATAATTATTACCATAATTAGTGACATTTTAAAGAGCGTAATAAATCCACAAATAACAATTCTAGTTAAGGCAGCTTCAAACAACCTTTTATGTTTAGTTGATGAAACTTAATCCAGGGAAACAGTGTTTATCATACAAAAGAATCAAAAATATTTTGTTCTAATCAATAAGCAGATAGACTAGGAAGGATTATGATATTTGCCTTACAAAATAGATCAGTAAATTAATCTAGACAGCAAGTATAGAGTTCCTAGCAGTTGAGGCTCATAATAATATAAAATGAATAAAGTTTTATGAGTTGTAGTGAATAACTCTTCCTTATTAAATTTCTTTATTTTAATTTACCACTTATAACGTTTTGGGTAAATCTTCCCATCTTTAGTTACTGTAAAATACAAATTAACACATATCAAATTATGCATACAATAATATAATTATTCAAGAACAAAAATTAACTGAGACCATTACCTTAACATAATTATTTCCTCACATTTCAAATTTTATAATAAATCTGATGTCCTTAATTAGTTTATTATTTATAAAAGTTACAATAATCTTTATTGCTGTCTGTTTTAAAATTATGGATTAAGAATTATATTGTATAAATTTTAAAATTGTTGTGAAGTATGGTTAATTTGTTATAAATATAATACAAAAAAGTTTATAAAGGTGGGAAATAATTAGCATACATTTTTTATCGCTAATTTAAGTATAACCTTAATTCAAGTCTTGTTAACATAATGTTTAAATGATTTCAGATTTATCCCTATTTTTTCCATGAAATATTACTTGTTACTTAATTTAAAAACAAACAGACAGCAATAATGATTATTGTAACTTATATACATTAGACTAAATAAGAAGACCAGAATAATTATAAAATTTGAAATGTGAGGAAATAATTATGTTAAGGTAATTGTTTAAATAAATTTTTGTTATTGAATGTATATTATGATATGTGTTAATTTGTATTGTGGAGTATCTAAAGATGCAGGGCGGTTGCCTCCAAAACGTTGTAACTGATATATTAAAATAAAGAAATTTAATAAGGAAGAGTTATTCACAACAACTCATTAAATAAATTCCAACTCATCCAGTAATAAATCTATAAATTAAGATGAACTGAATAAAGTTTTGACAAATTTCATAATAGAGTAGCTTGACTGAGTAAATTTGTATGATGTAAGCGGTACGATGTGTAAACACCGGAAAAATCAAACATTAACAAAATAAAATAAAGAGATGATTATATTCGAATGAATATGCAGTTCTAAACTTAAGTTTTGGAACAACTATTAAGTTATTAACAATAGCTAACACTTTTTTTTACACCAACAAATATATAATACAATACAATAACATAATAGTTTTGCTATCACACCTGAGGTAGATTCCATCTCCATTCAGCAGGTCTAAAGATGTTCAAATCTCCTTCAGAGAAATCTCTTCTTAGCAACAAAATCAGACGGCAGTTTCTCACAAACCAGGCATAATGGTGCCTATTCATTTCTATAAAAATTTATAAATGTTGATATAACTACATATAATTTTTTCAATTTTTATTTTTATGAATTATTTTATTTTCTAAAACTCACTGTGGTCATCAGCAGAGCAAAGAATATGTTCCTTAACATGTTTATCTTGATTAGGATGGTTCTTATGCTTCAACCAGGTAGCGATTGTGAAGATTGGAGCCAGGCCATGGTTCAGTACATCATTAGAGACACTGACAGCTGAGCTGACACCATCAAATTCAAATATCTGATCACTTTCATGGCCATCATCGGTTGAAACACCTTTAGTGTTGGGAGCCAAAAGCTCGATACTGTCGGCACTAGCACCTGGAAAAAAAAGCTGAATAATGAGCCTTAGAATAAAGAAGAAGAAACTAATGCAAATTATAAAGATAATTTTTTATAAAAATATATTTTAATACCAATAAAATAATATTTATACTCACATATTACAAAAACTATTAACAAAAGTAATAAGGACAAGAAATATACAAAAGCTCTTTATTAGTATTTGACTGGACCATTATATAATACTATATACGCTGTATACATATTATAACCATCTCTAAGACAATCAATGATCTTTCAATATAGTATCCGTCCAAATTTTCATTGATAGCACTTCTCCCTTTCCTCCCTCTGTTAGAATAAATCAGACACTAGTCCTTGAAAAACAAGGATATTTATTTAAATATCATTTCTTAAACTAAGAGAAATATATACAAATGTATAATGTTCAGTATTATGATGTGTGGAGTAGAAATCTGGATCACAAAAGATGACCAAAGGAAGAATCTTCAGGCTGGGGAAATGGAACTGTAAGGGGAAAGTTTATGTTACCTATTGCGAGTTTCATTGAAAATAGATTATTTTTTTCACAATTAGTAGATCAAAAAAAGCATTTTAATGCCCATTGGCAGGCCCTTTGTATTATGGGAATCTAAATTTTAATTAATTTATATTAAGCTTAATTAACTCAACGATTAATATGATGTAATGAATACTGGTTCCACAAACTAATATTAAACAAAAATTTGATTTCTTTGTGAGAGGGTGGAATCTATTATTAATTTTAAAACTTGCCCTTATTAATGGACAAGATAACAGGTGCAGACAAAATGCATCACATCAACAACATTACCAATATAAAATAACCTTAGATAAAGTTTCTTTCAAAAATACAGTTAAAAAAGCTGTGGCCAATAGGGAAATATTGATGCCCAGGAATACAAAACATGCAAAGAACCTGTGAAATAAGGCTCAACGAAAATGCCTATCTCACATAGCCTATTAATATGCAAAAATTGTAATAGTTCACCATCAGGCTGTAATCTAATTACTTCATAACCATTCACTCTAAAAAATAAAACACACGTTTCAGGTAGAAAGTCGTTAGACAACAAGATTATAAGGAATTAGTGATATTGTTGTTTCTATTCGACATTCTTGAATTAACCATCGTATTTCTAGACCAATATAATGGAATTGGTAGGAAAATATCTAAAATTTATTAAAATAATACAAAAACTAGATTTATATTTTACATCAATTGTAGATTTACCTGTCAAATTTTCTGGAAGAATTAACGAAAGACCTTTTAACCCCAAGTCATAAAGGGTCAAAGATTAAAAAAATTATTAATCAATAAAATTAAGAATGAAAGAATTGACTTACCACAAATCTTCCTCTGGCTGGCAACAGAGTAAGTGTCCCGATCACATCCCTTATCGATATGCTTGGTGGCCAAAGACAGCTTGGCCTGAACTGAATGGACAGAGCAAGGCATATCGCACAGCTTCAGCTGGGCAGCTGGGAATAAGTCCTCACGACCGCTGCTTGGAACATAGTCGACTCTCTCTGCAATTCCTGTAACGGATAAATTGTACTGAAACAGTGGTTTTATGGTATTGAGGGATTAGATTATTAAATTAACTTAAATTGTAATTGGGAACCATAATTGACTTTTCAAAGAACAATTTTTCTAAACCATTTTGTACATAAAAAAAAAAATTATTATACTAAAAATAATTATTAGTATAGTTCAGAAGAAATAAAATAATCTTTCAGTAAAAATAAAACCGCATAAAAAATTGTGATGTTTGCAATAGGAAAATTATTCAAACAATAAATGAAATTAGCTAAAACTCATTTAATTATGAGAAGTGTATTAAGAATTATGAATGAAGAATTATGAAAACTCATTTAATTAGAAAAAGCAACTAAAAGAAAATGTTTGTCATTTTTATTAAATGAATGCTCTAAGTCAGTATGTTGTCTATATTATCAAACAATGGTTGCCCAATATAAATGTGGATTCAATTATTCTATTGTTACCCACAGGCATAGTCTACTTGTATGTAAGTATTTATGATTGTGAGCGATATAACAAATAAAGTTTTCCAAGAATTTGTCTCAGCTAAAAATTCCCAGATTCCTGACTGTGGCTCCTCTCAAAATAAAAACTAGCTATTATTTTTATTTATTGGTAATCTAATTGGTATTACATTCAGTTTTTGATTACGTGAATTGAAGAGCTGGTAATAATTGAACAGTGTAGATTTCACGGTAAAATTATTACAATTAATTTTATTGATAGGGAGCCACCACATTTTTGAATTATTAAAAGTGCACCAAAATTAAAACAAAAATGATTGAGAATCATTGGTTTAGACCAGGGATTAGAAATATATACAAATCATCTCAAAAGACTAACCAATGCCTTTAAATTACGCTTTGAAGAGATTAAAAATATGGATATCTCAGAATGGATTACCATACCACGGTCTGCTAAAGTTTAAAATAATTCATCCAGAAATACACAAAACTTTTTATAGTATTATATCTGATCGTAGTTATGATAATTAAATTTCAAAAAAGCAGAAAAAAAATTGAACTAAACCTTACTTATCATGTTTATCCTACTCATTGATCTATGAAATAAAATAGATCATTTAAGAAGTACATTTTTTTTTCTTTCACAGAACGGCCTTAAAGACCAAGCGAATATCATTATTTTCACTCCCTTTCATTCTTTCTGATTGTTTCTTCCTTCTTTCTATGGTCCATGAAACACCCTTTCTCACAACTCTTTCCCCTATAAGGGCCTTAATCTTTTTGTTCTTTTTTACAGATGAGGTTGATAAGAGAATTTGAAACTTTTTAGGTATTGATGAAAAAGATTGGCATACCCTAGACTAGACCATGACAACCATGAGAAGTTATGGTTAATGGTGCTGTTCTTAACATCGAAAGGTATATTCAACTAACTTTCATACTTATTGGCAAATAATTGAATAAGAAAACAATAATAATTACCTTTCCATCCAAGTTTACAGATTCTATTAACTTTAACAGTAACCATAACGGGCTGAGACTGTTTCATTCCACAATCATAGGCAACAACAGATAATATGTGGTTATGACTACGTTCATAATCCAATGGTTCAGTGTTCCTGATGGTACCTAAAAATAAATAAATTAAAATTGTTATTTATAATACAAAAATCATTCAGGAATCAGTTTCAACTTTTCAATATGTTTAGTCACTTAGTAAATAAAATTTACTGGTTAAATATATTTATTACTACATTGATTACACTAATACACACAGCCTACACAACACATAAGATCATCTACAGTCCATACACTAAGTTCACTTTATTTATTTAGCCGCCATAGATGGAGGAGCCAGTAGAGGTAGCCAGCCCCTCCTCCTTGCTTAAACGATGGTCCTTCTAACCCCCCATTTTTTTTTTGTTAATAAATATACCGACTCACTATACCGTGGCTAATAAGGCCTATTGCATGCCAGCTTTATGAGCTATTTAGTGTTTAAGATTAGTAGATTTTTCTTAAACTGGCATTATCATGAAACCTTTAAGATAAAAGACTATCTCAACAGAATCAACCATACAATTACCAAATGGCAAACAAATCACTTTTTGGATTTTATTTTATTTTCGCACCACTTCAAGCAATCTTAACAGAATCGAATAAAGAATAGAAGAAGGATATATAAATGAAGTAACTAATTTCCAAGAAGTTGGATTGTTAGGAAATGAAACATCGGAATAGAGAGCTACCCTCAGTGTTATGTAAAACTTATAGTAGGATATATCTCAATGCACAAAGGTAGCTAAAGTAAAAGTAGCTTTACCCTCCCACATTCATTCATCCCAACCGAGCCTACATGGATACACACCATTATCTGAGTATTGCTGAAATAGGAGCAAGAATTTCTGCTAAATTTAAATAGCTTATCAGCAAAAATTAAAAAAAGAAACTGATTAAACATATGAGAATAGGTGAGAAGAATATTGAAACTATACAGGTGGAGTACTCTTAGATCATAAACAGTGGAGCTGAAAAAATGCCATAAGCAGCATAGTTTAAGAAATATTAAACATATGAGAATAGCTGAGAAGAATATTGAAACTATACAGATGGAGTACTCATAGATCATAAACAGTGGAGCTGAAAAAATGCCATAAGCAGCATAGTTTAAGAAATATTAAACTTTAAGAAAGGAACAAGGAGAATGTAGTGGTTTAACGAAGATTATCAATAAGAAATCACCAAGGACACATCAAAATATGATTCATAGATATGCTAGACAATCATCCCAATCTTATTCACAAAGAAGACATAAAGAAAAAAGGCTTCACAGGAAAAATAAGAGACTGTGGAAGAGTAAAATGCTAGAGGATGCTGGAAAAAAAAAAGAATTAAAGTAAAATCAGATTTTTCTTGTAACGTATCAATGAAGAATTTATGCATTTAACAAAGATGAAGATGAATATTCCTTACACCAAAAGAGTTGGTTCTGGAAAGGCGGGTGAACTATTTTAACTAAATTTTTAAAAAGGGAATAAGTTATAATGAAGAGCAAGAAGAATAGAAAACTTTTGTTGAAGATATAAAAAAAAACCATTAAAAAAAACAAACAATAACAAATCCTCTGGTATAGGTTCAGGAACTGAAACGGTAAAAGCTATTTATAAGCTTTTACTTCTGATCTGAAGTGAAGACTAGAAGCCTTGGGACGGTAGGATCTACAAATAATATGGCCCACTCACACAAATTGAAACCGAACAGAATGAGCAAACTACTGAGAAATGGTTCTACTTAAAAGTGCTCTCAAAAATTCTATTTGAGAACCTTTAATTGAAAGCGGGCTCGATCCATTTAAAGGAGGTTTTAGAACAATATGATCTGCGGCAAACCAAATCTTTTTGATCAGGACTATTTTGCAGAAGACTGCTGCACACAATGGCCATCCACCATTTATTTATAAACTTCAGATCAGCTTATTATAGTATGAAAAGGTTAAAAAAATATCAGGTCATAGAGGAGTTTGGAGTTCCAGAGAAGCTCACTAGACTAGCAAAAATGACCATAAGCAGACCCCATTGTGTTGTTTCTATGGGAACAAACCGATCTGGTTCATTCAGAACTGACAGTTGAGTAAGACAGGGGAATTCTCTTGCCTTCTTTTTTAATTTAACTTTAAAAATAAGGAAAATAAGTAGGTGGCATCTCTTTTAATAGACTAGTCTAGATTCTAGGATAAGCAAACAATTTTGACACTTAGGGAGACTAGAAACAGGACAAAAAAAGGCCTTTACAACTTTTTAAAGGTCTGCCCATGAGGTTGGTGGTGAAAGAAGAGGAAACATACCTAGAAGCTAAACCATAAAACTAAGAAAGAGTAATTTCCTTGGTCTATGAGGTACAGTAATAAATTTTAAGAGTGACGTCTCCTAGCAGATTGCCACAAGGATCACAAATACCAGATTAGAAGCAAGTTCCTATACAAAATAGAAATTATTTAAAAAAAATTATCGATATAACTTATAAAACACAATTTAGTACGAATGCTGGTTACATATATCCAATTATTATCAAGTACATTACTGTACAAAAACTATTATATTTTTTTTATCCATATTAACTAATTAAATAAAATAATTTCTCAGTATAACACATTCCCGGGTATTATGCACTACATACACAATAAAAATACACATAAATTTTAAAAATGCTGTATCACAAAAAATATATATAGCACAAGAATTGACTAAAAATTATATGTTGATGTTCCAGCACATATAAGGTCCTAAAAATTTGTCAATGTCCTAAACTCTGAGAACTGATTTATCCAATATCTTGAGGATGTTTAGTCTCCAAAACCAATTAATCCATCATATATATTAAACCTATTAATATAGACATATTAAAAAATTTATTTTTTTTAAATCTGTTCAATACTTTTCACCTTTTTAAACATTAATGATGTCCAAATAAAAATTGTTATAGAAGTATAGGAAGTTTTGCTAAAAAGCAACAAATTTGTACTATTACAACAAATCTTTATTGCTAAAGTTCTCAAGACATAAAAAATATCCATAACTAAATCCCTTTATACAATATGAATTAACTATTATGAATTTGATCATTATTGTTGCCCATTGGACTAATCTACAAACTATTAATATTAAAATATGAGTTAATTCTTGCCTAAATTTAAACTTAACTTTGTTTTTCAAATAGAAAGAAGGTAAACAAAATCATAGATGTTCAATTCAAAGAAATCTAATAAAAATATCAATATTCGAGAACCATTAATGGTATCATAAGTCCATTGCTAATTTTTGAGAACTAATTGTCACAATATTGGGTGTGGCAATCCATTACCACTGCATCAGGCTCTAAAAGCATTTGCAATTAAACTCCATTTGGAACAGCCGTTGCCCCATTAGAAAGATTGGGAACTAAAAGATTTTTAGTTATTAAAAGTAATGTAAGGCGACAAAGAAAATTTTTGAAAGAGATAAATAAACTTTATTAAATCAATTTATAATATTAATATATTATAACTATAAATTATGATAAAATAAATTTATAGCTAATGTATTTATTTATTTGAGACTAGTGCTTTAATTAATACAAAAATATAATCCAATGATGTCAACACTTATTACAATTATTAAGTATTTATAATTATTTCACATTTATATAACTTCTGCTATGTTCCAGACATACTCTGTTACTTAAGAAATTCTTGATTATGACAATTCTTTATTAAAACTATTTTATCACATTATTTGTTTTACAATATGATTATTAAAATGTTTGCAGGCTATAATGACCCAAGTTTCCATTGATCCATCCAAAGCATAATAAGCAATAAGGATCAATTTTAACAAAAGATAGTTGAAAAAATTACTATATTAACCCTGAATGTAGGTCAAGGTTTTTTTTATCCTAAAATATTCTTCTGCAAAATGAGGTTCAACATATAATTGAGGTTCAAGTATGAAGGAATTTAATCAGTGACACTAAGAGTTGGAAACACAAGTTAGATGTTACCAAAAATGATGAATAGCTAACTTAAATTATACTTAGAATTAAGACTTGATAATAATAACTTAATTACATAGGCAAGTTTAAGGGAACAAAAAGTAGAAAGAGAATGATGAGTTTGGTACCACAGAACTGGATTATTTGCTCCTTAAAGACTAAAATTGATCCACTAACACTAAAAACGTTTTGTATAGCTCAGTGTGGCATACTAGGGGTAATGAAAAGAATGGAAGGGCTAGGAGGAAAAGATAAAAAGTTTATCTATAAACTGGGGGTTTGGAAAGTTGAGTTGAAAAATAATTTTAGATTTTATGATATTTTTGTTTCTCCTTCAGTCATTTTCTTTTAAAAAATATGCCTCCAAATTTTATTGCTTCATTGTTCTTTTTTTCAAAGTAGAAAGGTAAGTGTATGCATAAAGTTAATCGAATCTAATCAGTAATTCAGAAGTATCAGCTTTAATTTTTAATCTCTTCCATTTAAAATTTCTGAAAAAGTGACAGGAGATAACTTAGCACAAGAAATTGGGGATACTTTGCTTCAGCAAACCTGTGGTTCAAAGTCTCCTGCTGTTTTGTTTATTGTCTAATTCTTTTTAATTTTCAAAATCCTTTCAATAAAATAGCAATTTTGAATCAATTAAAAAATATATACAGAAACCTAATTTTGTATCTATTTTGGTCTGGATTCATACTGAATAAAATTTTCAATTTTGATATTTTTTTTTTTCTACTTTTACTAAAACTGAAAATGCATATTGTATATAAAAAATAATTTCTGACATAGGATTTCCAAACAAAATTCATTTATACTACTCTTATATTATATTATTGATTACGACAGCCTTAAATCAGCTATTGATGCTTTAGAGCAAGTATTTTTAATTGATTTTATAAAGTGCTGCTGAAAAAACTTTACTCTACCTCCACATTCTGTAAAATAATATTCTATGCATTCAATTTTATTTTTATGTAAACACACTGTATATTTTCTCTCTCTGCAATTTTTCTTTCATTTATACTCTAGCGAAGATAAGGTATAAATTTCAGACTATCCTGACTTATGTAAGTGGGCTAAAGATACAGAATATAAAAAAATATCCAAAAAGTGGTGCAGAGTAATCTATTTTCACAGTACGTGAAATTATTTACAGTAGTTTAAGAAATAGTGTCAACAATTTATTAAAGGTCAACACTGCAGTTCTTCTTTAGGAATGTTGTGATTTGAGGAGGTGTATAGGAACTAACAGTAAATGTTCATTCGACTTTAGTAGGAACTTAGCAACTGACAAAGCAGATCAGTTCTCATTTTAGCCCTTTATTTTCCATTAAACTTAAACCATACCACTATTTAAAAAACATTTACAATAAAAAAATCGACAGAATAAAAACATTTCTCACTCAATTAATAAACACCCATCTTCTTTAAAAGTTTGAAGAATTTCAATTTAGGGAGGTATCAATGTAATTTTTCCTTCCCGTATTTATTCTCTGAAAATTATTTTCAAAATGGAGAGTTAACTAATATCTAGAATCAAGCTATATTCGAAGAAGGAGGTCCTACAGCTGTAGGACGGACCTGGGACATTGTAACCTACAAAGATTTTAATTATTATATAGTAAAATAAGATGTGATAAATAATTTTAATAGAAGATTGTCACAATTGAAAATTTCCTTAATGGCTTGTCTGGGTGAAATATTAGAGATGTGAAAAAAAAAAATAATGGGTAAAGACTGTTGGTGTATCTTGATTTTTATATTAATTAAAATTATAGGTATTTCTGAAAATTAAACCAAATTGGTTGTAATAAAATTGGGCATCAGATTTAAACTAATGAATGTAAGGAAAGACTGCATGATTAGATTCAGTTTTTTGGTCACATGGCATGCCTAACAATTCTAACCATTCATTTGGTAATATAGGTTAGGTAAAACCTCTCAAATTGTAAAGTTATATTTTTAGCATGCCTACTTGATAGGAAAAATTTTATATTATTAAATCTTCCAATGTATTTGTTAACTATAAAATTATTCACAACTCCGTTCATTAATTGATTTTATTCATTTAAGAAATAATATTGAGCACTTAAAATATATGTATTTATGATATAACATTTCTAACAGCATAATCACTTCACAAATATATTATCATCCTTGATTTATAACAGAATTGAGGACAATTATCTAACAAAAAATTTTGATTGATATCTTTTTCTCAAATAAATAAAGAATTTATATGAGATGGTTGGACGTGAAGAACACAAATAAGTAAAAATTTGTTTATTAGTGCCAATGTTTCGACAAGAATTTCAAGCCTTCATCAGGGCTAAGAACAAGAACAAGATAACAACCATGATGAATAAAAGGAATAACAGAATACTTAGAAAATAACAGACAACATTGAAATATAGATAGTTTTGAAAGAAAATATATAGTCTAAGTACTATAAGAAGATAGAGGCTACTGAGATAAGAATAAGAAATATTACAATTAAAAATGAAGAAAGAACAAGAAAATAATATTCATAAGAAACTCCAGAAAGTAAATTCTGTTATACCCAACCTTCAAATTGCTTTCAAACCCCATAACAAATTATCTAAAAACTATTCATATCTTAAGGATCCTATTCCTCTTATACATCGATCATGTCATATCCTTGCACCACTTCCAACTGTAATTCCTCTAACATTGATGAAACCGAAAATATCTTAAAGGACCGCATTACTCGACATAAATATTCAGTTTCTTCCTACTATAATTCTTCTGCTGCAAAACGTTCAGAGCACTGCTTATCTTGGAATCCCTTTCATTTCAATTTCAACATATTTTTTAACTCTGAAATCGGCAGTATTTTATTTCTTTAATTTTGTTATTTTATTTACATATTTAATTAATTACATATACGTTTTCTTTCCTACCTTTTTCATTACTTTAATTTTAGATAATTTTCATTTTGTATAATATATAATTGTTCTTTCCTCTTCTCATGTAGCCTCTGCCCCCTTATAATTCTCAGACAACACATTTTCTTTCAACACTATTTATGTATCTATATTATTTATTACAGTGGTTATCTTGTTTTTTGTTCTTAGCCCTGATGAAGGCCTGAAATTCTGAAATGCTGGCACTAATCAATAAGTTTTTACTTATTTGTGTTCTTGTATGATTGCACCCCTAACTACCATCTCCTCATATATGTATTTTATATAATCATATTAAGAAATTAATTTTCCATGAAACAATGATGCTCATTTGTACTATAAAAGTAAGCATACTCATCTGTTATTTGAAAAAGCAAAAATGTTTTCAACATCTGGAAAATATTTACCTTCATTATCAATGGTGAAGGGTTGATCAGTGGTTAAAATCTCATATTTGCAGATATCTCCAAACTTAGGAGTGCAATCTCTGTCAGTAGCTTCAACCCGAACAATTTCCGAGTATAACCTTCCCTCATCTACCTGGCACACATAGGAGGCCTCCAAGAAAACGGGGGCGAACTCATTGATGTCCATAACAGTGATGTGAACAGTAGCACTAAAAACAAAAAAATTATTTTGATATTATTGTGAGAAGAAATAATGAGATATATATCTTTATCTTGTTTAACAATATTGAAAACATAATACAGTTATTTGATAACATTCATAATTAAATGGTCCACTTTTTAATTATTATTGTATATGATACCGTATTTGACATTTAATGATTTTGTAATCATTAAAAAAAACAACTCACTAAAGACTTGATTTGAATGCAAATAAGGTTCTCCAGCGGGACGACAAATGTCTTGCTAGGGTGGCTTATAAGAGATAACTAAAATTGAAACAAATGATAAATGAATGGAATATGGTCCGGGTGCGGTAAAAAAAAAACTCAAATAGTAGATAATTATACTATTTTATAAAATAGCACCCGGACCATATTCCATTCATCTATACACACGGTCAATCAATAATCTTCCAGAAACAAATGATAGTATTTTTTCTTTCTTAATTATTACTTCATGTCTCTTTGTGTTAAAAAAAAAAGATTGCTGATTAGTTATATCTCTTCAAAAAACTCAATCTACTTCCATTATAAATATACATACATACATAAGGCTGATTAAAGTGGAAATAAGTTAGATAGATTCAAAAAACTTAAAAGAGTTTTGAAATTTCAAGTTTTTATGAGAGGAAAACTAAAATGGAGAGGCATTAAAGTGTATAAGGTTAATCAATTGTTTAATTGGTCCTTGGCCTGCTCAACTGCTCCTCAGACTTCCCTGATGGAGAGTCCTGTTATCTTCAGATCCTCGGAGATGCTGTCCTTTTATCTTCCCTTTGGTCTTGCATGAGACCTTAATTTATTGGGGTTCCCATAATACTTCTTCTTCTGACCATCTCCTCCACACTCTTTTTTATAACATGGTCCAGCCATGCAATTCTATTTACTTTTACAAATTGGAAAGGGAAACACAGATAAATCTCATTATTTCTACTGAGTCAAAATGAACCATTCTCCAATACAGATAAATAAATGTGTCTTAAAATCTTTCTTTCAAACCTTCAGCTGATACTTTATGCAATGTCCAGGTTTCTGATGCATATATCAAGATGGGGCCGAACTAGAGTTTTATAGTCATGCGACTGAGCAGCCTGAATCTAAAAAGTTTATATAAACTGAAATAAAACCGATTTGCTGCAATTATCATGAATTTTATTCCTTCTTCTTCATCCAAGAAGTCATTAATCTTCGATCCTAAATATTTAAAGCTTTTGGGCACACTCAAATCTGCAGCTTCCAATTATATATTTCTCCATGGATGGATTGGCTTCTTCTTCCACACAGTGTGGATCTTTGTCTTGTCCTCATTTTTTCTTCCTTCCATCTCAAGCCTCATAAATATTATTTAATGCTCTGTAAACTTCTACCTATAATGATAACTTGTCCGCATATGACTTGCACCATATTGTCAACTATGGTTTTATGTGACATTGGTCCTACTCTTTTCAAAATGGCATTTAGAGTTATGTGGAATAGTAGTAGAGCAAGAGAATCTCCCTGTCTCAGTCCTCATTTTACTAAGAATGAGTATCCGACTTTTCCATCTTGATCTTGCCAACTGTATCTTTCATAGTAAACAAAAACAGGAAAAAAACTTCAAAACTAATAAAACTTATCTGGTATTACATCTGACTGTTACATTGCGTAACAGAAAAGGTTTACATGGTAGATAAATCTTATTTGTTTTCGATGTCAGAGCAATGTAGAAAAACTCTGGCGTATATGAAAATTTTAAACTTCAAAGCAATATTTCATAAGATTGATTATAAAGTATTCTTTTAAATAAATATTTCAAAATGTTAGAAGGCAAGAATGATGGGTTTAAAGTCAGAGGCAATGGAGACTTTTTTTATTTTGCAGGTTATATGTAAACTATAGGTTCATGAGAGGGATGGCACTCTAAGTTATTTACCCTAAATCCACCTTGATAATCTCTGAGTTGTGGCTCCAAGTATGGAATAAGGCATTTATATAATATTTATATGAGAATACTTATACTTACATAGTTGTTCTAAAAGCTTAGTTATTTCTTCTATTTGTTGTGAACCCTATGTAGGATGTGTTTATTCAAAATAGATAGAATATTAAGACTGTCAGCTGGAAACAGTTCAATTTCATTTTACTCATCTGGTAGATTATTAAGCGCACGATCCTCAATTATGGGATAAAGGAATTTCTTGAAGTTATCTCTTTATCTTTCTTATACAGCCTTTTTTATAACCAGTTACCTTCAGCATTTTTAACTGTTGAAACTTGCTGTTGTGGTCTTGACTTGTTCAAAAAATGTTCTCATCCCATTACTTCTTCTGGATTCCTCAATAGCCTTCACCTTCTCTAGTAGTGCTAGTTTCTTCTTTTTCTTTAGTATTAACTTTGCTTTTGAAATTGTGTTTTTGAGCGCTTTCCTTCTATGTCTAGGGTCTTGGCTCAAGTGCATTTATCTCTGGCATTGGACAGATGGAAAAAACTCTAGCGTTCAGTACTGTCCAAGCTTCTACCAGCTACACTCATTCTAGGTTCTGCTGCCTTTAAGGATATTACACTCCTTTTTGATTATTATTGAATTTATTCAAATTTATTTTTTTATGTACATACATTTATTTATTTTATATATTCCTTTATTTCACACACTTCCAATAACACTTTTTTGTAAGTCCCAAAGGTTTTTTTTTTTTACATTACATAATGTTTATATGTTTATTTAATAACTTTTCTAGAGTCCTTATTCAGCAATTCAACTAAAAAACCCACCAAACATTCATGTATCAGCTGATTGCATATGTAGATTCAGTGACATACACGGGAGATGAAAATGAATAGTCAAGGTTGAAAACCAGGTATTTAAACTTTATTTGGTTAAATATTACATTTAATGCATTATTTGATGCTTATTTAAATCATAAGAAAAGAAAATATTTTTGAAAATGTGCTTTTATTGAGCGGTTTCCTACAGGAGCCTCTGTTATCAAACTGTTAATTATGCCAAAAGAAAAATGCAATTAAAAATCATGATGGAGCAGAATGATAATAAAATAGTTTTTTGTGGATTTATTTGAACTTTTAACAGTTTTAAATTATACATTATAAATAACATAACGTAAGTGTACTTTGTCAAGGAAGGAATCAATGTTTAACAGTCGCTTCTTAGGTCCATGACTTCTGTAATAATTATTTAATATCAAATCATGCCCTTCTACCAGTACCTGCCCTTAAATCCTTCATGGGAGGCTAGTATAGGAGTGATTCCTTTGTTTCAGTGCCTACCATTTAAATAGCTCACTATTGGAAAAGTTGTAAAAATATAGATCTTTATACAAGTTGATGTTATTTTCCCTTCTGCTTTTGATAGCATTCAGAGTTGGATTTTATTAAAGCAATGGAGCATAATTTAATAACTTTGAGCTATTATCCGATTTGTTTTTATACATTGTTGCTATGAAATCACTGACCTCTAAGCTAATGTTTGCACTTACTCCTTAGCCTTTGTGTTGGAATAAGAGGGTGTGAACAAAGAGGCAAGCGTGGACCATATTGGGATTTGCAGAACAAATGTTATAGTCTTAATGTAATGTTTTTATAAATAAAAATAAGTAAAATTTGATTAAAATAATAGAAAAACATAAGTTTTGCTATTCATTTAACCTCTTAAATATTATGTCCTTGTTTTACTCTTTACAGGAAAACAATGAAAATTTTATGGTTTGGATGAAATTCAAGGGGAACAGGTCTCATGCTTGTGCCCAAGAGCTATTCTATCAAAGTACAAGGAGAATGAAATCCACTAAATTATATTATCAATGGCCAAAAAAGTCTAACTTTTAAAATTAAAGTTTGGATTTGGCCCAATCCAAGAGATTATAAAAAGAATAAAACACTATTGCATCTCAAAATCAATACCAATACTTTAATAAATTTAATAAATACCTTTGATAAATATGAAAAAAAAATCTCTTATAATGTGAACCTGATCACTTTAAGTGAGATTAAATAATACTGCAATTTAGAACAGGTATAATAAACAATATAAAATTTGAAAACTAATTAAAGATATAGGATTTAATGCTAACCAAATTTAATCAGAATATATGAGTGACTTGGCGGAAAAGTGAAAAATAAACTGATCTTCTGCTCATGTGAACAAAATTGAAGAAATGGAAACTCAAAATAATATGTCAGGTAATACCAATTCAATTAACTCAATCAAAATCAATTGATATACGACGAAAAACAAATAAAATAAGGAATATGGCTCTCTAATAATTTACTTCATAAGCAAACTGTAGGTTTCAGAAATTCTAGATCATATTTTTTCAATATCTTTCAGGACAAAGAATTAAAAACTAATATTAATTGAATCATTAAGTTAAGATTAATCAGTTTAAAAAGAAAACAAAAATAATAAGATTAAAAAAAAAAGTAAACTGTTAACACTGATAAATATAATTTATGAGGAGGGTGTAAATAGAAAGACATGAAAGTTATAATAATAATTTATTATTTGGGTATCTTAACTTCCTAGTCATATTAGAAAAACAATTAAATAAACAATGGTTCTTTTATTGTCAACCGATAAAGAAAACATAAGAATTATAAAGAAATTTCATGCAGTGTTAAAAGCACTGCTAATAAAGAAACTGTACTTTTAAGTCATTGGTAATTAGCAAGACTATATAAATGAAGATAAATAAACATTTAAACAATATAAAAAAAACCCCACTAAATCAGCAAATTGAATGAAAAAAAATCACTGATAAAATCTAAAAAGACTAAAACAACATTTCTAATCAAACTGAAATATAACCATTCAACAAAAAAAGATTTCAATAAATAATGATTCTTTTATTGTACATACATTGACTGATTAAGAACTGTAAAGAAACTTCATATTTAAAAGAATAAGATGGAACATAATTTGTAAAAATTATCCTAATAATTTGAAAGCCAGAAGAAATTGGTTAACTTAACCATTCAAAAGTCAAATCTAAAGTTTTTTCCCCCCAATTTCCAGCCTATTAAGCTTAACTACAGGAAACATATGTTTTTTAAAAGTGAAAGAATCCTAGTAATATGTTTACATTTATCATACTAAATGTTAATAGTAGTGTTATTACATTATTGCTTGGTAGCTTTTAAGTGAATCAGAAATCTAGAAATTTTTCTAATGATTATTATCATGGATAAAATATATCAATTACAATCAA
This sequence comes from Halyomorpha halys, assembly GCF_000696795.3. Taxonomy (NCBI): domain Eukaryota; kingdom Metazoa; phylum Arthropoda; class Insecta; order Hemiptera; family Pentatomidae; genus Halyomorpha; species Halyomorpha halys. The sequence goes on along the minus strand of NW_027112088.1, from coordinate 493,321 downwards.
TAATACCTGTTTCAAAATTAGCATACCAAAATGCAAAATTTGACATTCTGAAATACACATCTTTTGTAGGACGGGTTTTCAAAATGACAAAGAACCTGTCCTAACACCCCTACTACTTCAGTTGAGGAATTATGTCCTACTTTCCATATTGTAGTGGTTTGACCAGGATGGTCCATAAGGTGAAACAAGAACCTACGTGTCAAAAACACTGCTAATAGAGAAACTGTACTTTTAAGTCATTGGTAGTATCAAGACGGCAAGTGAAGATAAATAAACATTTAAACAATAAAAAAAACTGAATCAGTAAATTGAATTAAAAAAAAAAACAACTAAAAAATAGATAAAATCTAAAAAGATTAAAACATTTAGAACCAAACTGAAGTATAGCCATTCAATGAAAAGCATACTTAATTTCATTTGAGGGAAAAGTAGTAAATATTGATACTCATTCAATATATAGGACATCATGAAAAAATCAAGTATTATTACAATTTAAAACTATCATATCAATGATTTATGGATAATATATATATTTAAAAAAATAGGAGTTTCCTGTCAAGAATCAATATATCCACTTTTGGGAAGTATAAATTAAAAATTATAATGGGAGTTTCTTGAGCAGAAGAGTTAAATTATTATTGAAAATGTTAATTGATAACAACTACTTGACATGGGAAAATTTGATTAAAATCAACTGAGCAAGTTTTTACTGTAGAACTTTTAATTTTTTTTTTGTCAAAAACCTTTACTTTTCAGAAGTTGATAAATTAACTTTTGACAGAAAACTTCTCAAATATGTATTACTACTGTTAACAACTGAAAGCGCTATATTCAAATAAAACTTCAAGTCAGTTGATTACAATGATTCAAAATGTATTAATAAAAACAACAATATAAGTTCAATTAGTAGTTTCTTGATTAACAGGGAATAGCTCTCACAAGGTTTTTTAAATAATGAAATAAATTGGTAAACAGTTAATCAAATGAATATAACTCTTGCATTATTGTATTACAATTAATAATCCCAAGAATTTTCAAAGAGGGTGTGTCATGGACATAATATAATTGGAAGTTTCAGAATGATAACATTACAAATCAACACAGGAGCTTCTTACTCTATTTTCCCCAATACATAAGGAGAATTGCGGTCTATTACGAAAAAAATAATGCATAAATAAATACTGTGGTTTAATTAACACTAGGAGATGGCTTAGAGCAATAAATAGGAAATATTTACAGAAATAATTATTATTCAGGGATTTAATAAAATATCACTAAAGATTTAATACATGAACGAAATTAATAAGCCAATTTTCAAAATCCATGAATAGTAAACATTAGAAGGTAAAAATAATTATTAATTGGAAGCAATACTTTAATACAATAACTTACTTTTCAGATTGAAGACCAGAACAAGAAACTGCAGCAATATCAAATTTATAATTTTTCCTCTTTTCACAGTTTAAAACTCTCCGAGCTTTCAATTCAGCTTCACCATTATCTTTCAAAATTATCTATAAATTATATAACATAAATAATAAAATATTTAGATCAAATATTCAAAAATATTAACATTAGCATATAACACTACCTGAAAAGGTGCTTCGCCATGATGTTTGTTTACTATGTGGAAACCGCAAATTTTTGCACCAACACCCCTAATTGTAGGGGTAACTTCGACAACAGTTTCATTTTCTTTTACGAGTCCATGATATCCAGCCTCAAGATTTTGCAATGAAAGTCTGGGAACTAAAAATGATTATGGGTTCATTAGAAACTGACAGGTGATTACTTATAAGTGTGAAAATTATAAACATAAGGCATTTAAAATTAGGTAGATTCAATATTACTATACAAAATACTTCAATGGATATTTTATTAACATATAGGTATAAAAAAAGTGAGTGACATAACTATAATTGAACAACTGTTGATTATGTAAATTAATGATACTAGTTATCACTAAATTCATTTAATTATTGTTATAATAATCGCATAAAAATTATACAAGGCAAGGTAATAAGAGACCAGGTAGTTGGTATACCAAAATGGAAACTGTGTCACAGAGCCTTTGTGCTCTCCCTTCAACTTTTCACCGGGACAGACATTACAACAGAAGAATATAAAAATGAACACAAATAAAACTGGGAATAAAAAAACTATTTTACCTCCATCTAAGAAAGGTTCGGGGCTAGAACTAAATGTAAAGGCTTCTCCAAAAATAATCAGATAAGCGGCAAATAAGTATAGCCCTTGATAAATCATTGCGTCTTAATCCATAAACTAGTTAAAACAGAACGATGCACACTTGGCACAAACAAAACTACACTAAAACATAATTTAAATTTCGTTATAGAACCAATGAAAATGTCACGTATAAGTAACAAAATGTATAGATTCCGTGAGTCACTAGCCACCAGCACTGCGTCTATCGATTAGCTAACTTGTACTGTAGAGTGCGCTGCATGAATTATTCCTGCCAGGTAAAAAACAAGAAATGATAATGTGAAAATTATTGGTTTTACTATTTAAATAGTCTTATATCAAAAACGCACTTGAATCGCATTCAACTTTCTTAATTTAAAATAAGTAAGATTTACATTAAGTGATATATAACTTATTATTTCACACTTAGCCAGGGAAGTTTAACTATCTTACAAAATTGCAGAACAAAAATATTAGTTATATTAATAATTATTCAATATTTATTCACGAAACTATATTAATTTTTACAAAAACAGAAACAAAAATGATAAAAATAATGCTATCTGGTGGCTTTTCAGTAACCTACGGATTCAAAACTTTCTCTTTGAAGAAGCTCGGTGTTTTATAGGTATGTAATTTCCCTTCATGTAACTTGATAACTTTATTTTATTGGTAAGTTTATCTCAACTAAAATTTAAAAGTTTAATTTGAAAAAGGGAAAAAAATTGAGCAGTGTTGCTCTGACCCCTCCCTTCGTACACCTGCCATGGCAGGTGCAAAAACTGATCTTCAGGTGGTTTTGTTTGCTTACAGGAAGTAGAGTTAAAATAACTTTATAAATGTATATTTACAAGGCTTTATCTCACTGTAGTATTTTGTTTTTCAACTTATTCAGATGAAAATTGCGAGTTATACATTCTTCAGTAAATTATAATATCTCCAGATACTTAAGTATGGCAATGATCTCTGAGTAACACAATTGAAAATTGTAATCCTAAATATTTTAAATGAACAGTCATAATTCATTTTATTCTAATAAAATTAAAAGTTCATTTAGCTATATTTGATCGTTGATAAACGTTTTTGTTCAGTTAATGGTAATAACTTTACATCAGCATTTACATAGAATGAAAATATTTATGTAATTATAAATAAAGTGCTTCGAACAGATATTTCATTGGTATTAATAAATATTCGTTGCATACATTGTCGTGTTTATTAAGAAAGAAGTTGAAAATACCTGCATTGCCAAAGAAAAAACGAACAAAAAAGAAACAGAAGATGTAGGAATGTTTCTTCACAATAGTGAAGGAAGGTACCTGAAGAGTCATTGTTGGACCTGACCTGAAACCTGAACACTACCACTGAAGTAAAGGTTTTCGGTACACCATATCTTCCTTAATACTTCATCAATACCAATGATTAAGTACTCATTTTGAAGATTACATTCTCGCTTGCAGCGAAAAATAAATTTTTTAATTGTACGTTTTTATTTTAAAATGGCGGTAATTAGTTGTTTCATTACCCGATATCTTGTCCATTTAAGAAGAATTTGAAGTATTTTTTGGATTACTTTCCCAAAGTATTGAATTATAAAAAAGGATTAAGATTTTTAAAAAGATACTGATATTTATGAATACTTTTCAGAATAAGAAAGTTTTAATTAATAAATTTTTGAATTTATTTATTTCCACGTTATATTACCATTTGGTGAATAACCAATATGAAATGTGAATGGTTCGCACTGGACCTGATGTTACCTGAACGCGTTCAATGTATTCTTTACAGACTACTTGCTCTGAAACTTCGACAAGAGTTCATCCTTTATTAGCTCTATGTTTAACTATTATCGATAAAAGGCAAAATTTAATTCCAATTGTAATTTTACAGGGAAATTCATAAGAATACAATTACGTTGTTCAAACATTATCAAATATGCTTTACGTAAGTTATAAAAGGCTTTAATATATTGTTTCAATTGAATAATATTTATCTGGCTTGTGGTTCCAGTACCTCTTCTGAAATAGATGTTGAGTTGTTGATCTTTCCTTGATTTAATTCCTCGCTAATATAAAGAGTTAGAATTAGGTTTTGATTTCTGTTTTCCAACCTCATAACTATGACATATTGCGTCGCTCTGTACAAATATATATTCTATATGCTCGAAAGAGAAGCTATATTATATGACTAGTTATTATTACACTATCAATCCGACTTGCGTTTATAGTACTAGACCTTGGTGAAAAGTATGCTATTTCAACCAGAATTTGTATTGCTTTGATGAAAACTAGGTAGTCAAAATTGATAAGTCTACCAACTATAGTTAGAAGGAATAAAAAATGGTGACTGTTACAAATCATAAAAAAAAAATTTAATATTTCATTCGAAACTCCAAATATTTAAAACTACCCGCAACACTAGAAAACCTAATAAAAAATCAATTATAGTAGAGTAAATTTGCTAAAATACGAGCCCTGATACAGTTGTTTACCTTCAAGAGTTCCCGAGATACAGCTTTTTAAAAAGCAACATTTCATAACGAAAAATCAGTAGTTGGTGAATGTATTTTAGGAAAACTGTATTTCAGGAGTCATTAGAAGTACAGATGTTTATTAACACTCAAATCAAAGCTAGTTTAATGTAGTATTGAGTAATTTATAAAGTTACTAGTTCCGATAATTTTTTTGATTTATGAAAACCAATATCTCAGGAATCCTTAGACCTACAGATGTCTGCTGGTACTCAATGAAATGTTAAGCTAAGAAGTTAATGTAATAGTTTTTGTGATATTGCTAAAATAAAATGATTTCTAGTTGTTCGGACCAAAGTTCATGTACAAAACTAATATTCATGTACAAATATGAAAAACGTTACACACTAATTTATATTACATTAAAGTAGCTTTAATTTAAGTGCAGGCAGATATCTATACCTCTGATGGTTCCACAGATATAGGTTTTTATAAAACAAAAATGTTTTCTGAACCACTAGAAATCAATATTTTGTGAATTTTTTTTTACTAATATCATGGAAATTAATACTCCTACCAAGATAAATGTCTTAAAATACTTTATAGGTCATTAAAGATTGCTAATTGACATCTTTACATCTAATGGTTCTTGAGTTACAGATTTTCCAATGTCCAAAAAAGTATATCTCGGAAACTATTGAGCTTAAACAGTTCTTTTAGGGCTCATATTTTACCAATTTACTCTTTTTTTAGATGAAGGTCTATTTGGTTTCTTAGTTGGTAGTTTTAAAGATTTGAAGCTCCGAATGAAAAATTTTTTTTTCAATTTTGATTCTCCCTAATGTTTGACTATGATTAACAGTCTTATCAATTTTGATTAGTAACAATACATAGTTTTCTTTAAAGTAATCAAAAATTGGGGTAGGGTAACTAACTTTTTCTTCACTTGGGCTATAGGTTGTATCCAAGATACCGTACAGTAAGTCTAGTGTAATGTCTCTTTCGAATGATAATAAACCAAAAGCTTTTGTAGCCATTATCTTGGCCTTGCCTGCATGAGCAAAGTGAACCACGCGGTATGATCGCAGCACTTGTAGTCTCCCCTCCACTTTCTCAGTACCCTTGAGTGATAAGATTTCAAATTTTGAGTGATAGGATTTCAGAATTTTCTTGGTAATCCATAAATATCATCCTTACACGATAAATCTGAACGTCCATGTTTGGTTTTACTGTCATTTCGACTGACCTTGCAGAGGTCCCCTAAGTTCGATATGTACATCAGAGTTCTATCCTTTCTTTTCAGTTTTCAAATGGGTACAGTAAAAATGAATTATAAATTCCATTGCTCTGTTCCTTCCTAATTGGGTTCAATGTGGAATAAAATTTGGTTGCTTTAATAAACCTGAGTAAATATAATTTTTTTAACTAGCAGTGTGAGCTAAATTTTGAAACTATGTGACTAGTGACTCTTTAGCTGAACCAAATTTCATAAACGGTCCGTAGCCAAAAGAGTGATCATTTTAAGGATATAAGTATTAATGAGAGAACGAAGAGAGGTTTAAGTATCTGTAGGCTGAAGTATCTATAGAGTTGAAGTATCTGGGCCAGTCCCGGATTAACCTGTGAGCCAACTTCCTATGGGCCACGCGCCTCCCTGGCACCTATAAGAAGTAGTTTTAATAAAGATTTAGAAATATTTTACATTTGTTCTCATGTTATTACTATGAATTTTCTCAACAGTCCTTCAAAGGAGCTAAGCCCCAAAACAAGCTTTCTTCAGCCAACCTAATCGCCAGGCATTCTTCTCCATCTTCTTAACCCATACGGCTGAGGTCTTCTTCTGCGACCTCGATCCAGCTCAGCTAGTAAACACCAGCAGTCGTTTCCTTGGCAACCTCTATTCCTCCTATATAGTTTTTTATTAGATTAATAATTTATTATAATGATTTTTTGAGAGTGGTTTATTTTATTATTAACACACACAATTTTGTGTAATTTTTATTGTTTTTTTTTCAAGTACATTCTTGGGGAATTATGCTGAAAAACGATTAAGGACTATTTACAATTGTTACAATATTCAAAATAAAGGTTCTTATAAGTTCACACTTCTTGGGAATATCTCATGGCCAAAGAAATTTTCTCGTTCTATAACTTGCAGTTATTTCCTGCCCACATTACTAGTCGTTTTAGGCATATTGTTTAAGTACAAATCGGTAAATATAATATCTATTACACCAATATTAGTGATTATAAATCATCAAGGAATAATTGTATTATTCTTAACAGCCAAAGTGGCAAGGAAAGTCATGTTTCCACATTTTTTTTAATATGGTCATGCAGGTCACAGCAATTTTATCATTAATATTTGTTGTTTTTCAAAATGTTTTCTGATTAAAATGAAAGAAATGTTTTGCCAAATGTACTTGTTTTTTCCAACAGGTTTCCGACTGTTTAGGCATTGTAGAGGGGAAATGTTTGGCAAGAGTTACCATATTCTGGTTATTAATGTTACCTATGACTTCTAAATTAGGTTGCAAGAAAGAAAGTGTCCACATCTTTCAAAAAAGGAAATAATACCAGTTTTACAACGGTATCAATTTCCTAGTTTAGAGTGAGCGCTTGTACAATTGTAGCTTCAAACATTTTGATTAATTTGAGTCATTTTCAAAGCCTGCCAAGTATTGCAGATGCTTAATTTTTATTTTTGATGTTTCTAATATAAACAATAAATTTAATTTATTTTTTAATTGCCATAACATACATCTAAACAAATTTTTATAAATGGGAAACTGTACGGGGATTATGGAGTCAATCATGGCGTTGCCGAAACCCAAATAGAGCCAACATACCTCCCTGCATTGTTGGTTTAGTACAATATAGCGCCGTAACTGAAATTATTATCATCAATAACAAATTTAGCATGTATGTAATTATCATTATAAGATAATAAAATATAACCAACTATTAAACACGCAGAATCTGGAAATCCTAAGTAGAGTTATAAATTTCTTTAATAAATATTCATTGTTTACTTTATATATTTTTTAATTATATTTTAATGCTTTGTAATATTGATAATTTGAATTTTTTTCATATCTTGTTTAAATATAAGTAATATTGTGTATTATATAAGATCTCCCCTACTAGAGACATGCGAAACATCATTTATACAGGATGTTTCATTTATTCATGCACCAAAGGAGTGTATACACTGAATAGAAACAACTTTTTACCACGATGCGGACTTTTAAACGAACCCACGTAAAGAAGAATGTCATTGGGGAGTTTAATTCTCCGTATGAATCTGTCATTATTGAGGCATTTATATGGTCGTCATGGCAGACATGTATTCATTTGAGGTTACCCACATACATAAATAGTCAAAGGATAGCCAGGCAAGAAAAATCGAATTACTATTATAGATTCTTACAGTAAATTGAATTTATCTTTTGATTTGTTCGACATGGCGTTAGTCCAATTTTCCTTTTTTACTCAAATTGTCAAAAATCGTAAAAAATATTTTGCGTTCTATCTCCGAAAATCCAAATATCGTGTTCTAGTATTTATTTTTAGTGTAAACGCAGTTAGGATGAATCAGTAATTTTAATATTATAAATTTTTTACAATCCTTATAAAATAAAAAAATCAACTTTGAAATAGTGACATAAGTTTCACATTTTTTTTGCTTCTTTTTGTTTTGTTTTTCTCTATAAAATGATACGTTCAGTCGTAAAACATGATAACTGAAATTTTTAGCATCACCGGTTTTTTAAGGCTAATTTCATAAATTGTTGAATAAATCTCTAGGAAATTTGATTTTTTATGAGAATAAAAATTTATATTAAGCTATAGTAAGTGATTATTGTTTGAAAGTAAAACATTGTAATTAAGTCAAAATTAAACTTTGAAAAAGTTTTAATTTTTAAAGTTACCATGTTTTAAGAAAGAACGCCTCAAATAGCATTTTTACATATTTTTTCTCAATTTTCATCTTATAGTGCTAAACAAATACGCCCAAATATATAGCTGCTTTTCTTGAATAGTGCCACATCTGACGAATAGAGTTTTTAGAAATAGAATTTTTTTAAATTTTGTAGTTGAGGGATTCCATAGATTGTACCATAAACTGGAATTAATATAATTTAACAACTTTAATAGCTTTAGGAAAGTATTGGAATACCAGTTCTAAGTAAAATAAAAAAAAAAAATTGTCAGAAATGCCACTTTTAAAAACAGCGGTATGAAGTGTTTTCAGAAATTATTTAGCACTTATTAATAAAATGTTTGTGTAGTCTACATATGTTGTCATGACTACGGCACTTGCGCGCGCAGATGTGGTTAGTTTTTTCTGCTTTAGTTTATTATTTAGGTTGCTTAGATATAAATAAATATTACAATTTTATCACATTGATAAATATATTATCAGTAAAAAAATATTCCTGAATATTCTATTGAAACCTTTAGTCTGTAGAATCTGAGGCCTAGAAACCCCCGGCTACCAAGGTTCCAGTAAATAAAATATGTTTTTAGTGACATGTGTAGAGGTATAAAATATTTATCGTTATTTTGAAAATATTATTTTATATTGAATACATTGTTTACATCGATGCATCGATTTTTCCTTAATTTTGCAAACCACGAAAAATAATTTAAATGTAGATCCTAAACGGTCAGCGACCCTCAAAAGCCTTAGTCGATGGATATTGACCGATTTGGCCATGTCCTTGAACCTGAGAGTTTGAATGTACTTTGGTGTAAAGGAAGCTCGCTGCCAAATTAGTCTCTTAGATATCGAACTAGTCTAGCCTCCTACTGCACCATGGAAACCAACTTGTGTTCCGCGATTCGGGGTTTCTAAGTTGCACAGTGGTTGTTAAAAAATACCATACCGTGCATCATGCAGCCTTCGTCTTTATGGTTTTCATAATTCTGTATTTATCTGTTAAATAAAATTATTAATTGTTTATTAATCTACTTTTTTACTGAATTTTATAAAACAATCTTCAAGTGAAATCTTCATAAATATTAACCGAATACAATGTATGAAAGTCTTTTATTGTGAATATTTGTAAAAATGAAAAATCGGCTAAAATTATTTTTGTACATTTCTAAAATGTGTAGGATTATTGGTCACAGTAAAGAGGAAACGAGGGCACATTAATGGGGACATATATGACAGGAAACAATATCCTGTGTAATATGGTGACAGAGAGAGCGAATAAACTGGACTTCACCAGCCAGGACCAAATTACATTTTATGTTCCAAATTCCTATTTAGTAATTTTATGTGTGTTTCATAATGTTTATTAAAAACAAAATTATTTTCGATTAATGATTTATTATATGATTGTTTAAGAGTGGCTTAGTTCATTAATAACATACACAATTTTGATCCATATTACTCTCAACTTTTATTCTCAAAAAACTCTCTAACGTTTCGGCCCTCAGGCCATTTTCAAGGAGACAACCTATAAATTTTTTTTTTTATAATAATTACATTATTTCCTTAACTACATAACTGATATCTTTGGCTATACCTTAAACATTGATGTTTTTAAATATTAAAATCTTATTTGCAGGCTAATTGCCCATGTCACATATTTAAATTAGATTAAATATTAAAATAACATCATAACAACTTCAAAAAATTTGTTTTTAAATTACTTACATAACTTTTTATATCTTAAATTTAAAAACTTTTTTATACAAATAATCTCTTTTTCACTTATATTCATCATTTATAACAGAACCTACCTTCAACAGGTTAGGACTCTGTTATCACATTATCATTAAAATAATTTTTTTTTATCATTAATTTACATTTAATACAATTTAGTTAACATTCAATTTTAGTTCATTTGCTTATAAGTTAACATTTTTTAAATTCATAATTACTAAATTCTTATTATATTTGTATTTTTTTATCTTACATATACCCCCTCTCAATTTTTTTCACATATTTACTCACCTATACATGCTTTTATAAGTGTATATATATATATTATATATACATCTGCACAATTTAAGGACATCTGAACATTTATCTATTTACCAACTTTTTTATAATAATTACATATTTTGCTCAAAATTTCAGAATAATGGTGGTTTAGTCCTTTAGAATCTGATTTGGAATTTACCGTATAATTTATATTTTCTGTCGTGTAAATCGATTTATGTGTGTTTCATAATGTTTATTAAAAACAAAATTATTTTTCTTTTACCGATGAAATTTTTACTTAAGTGAAATAGAATATTATGAAATTGAAATTTAACTAAAATTAAATAAGATTTTCAAATTATGTCTATTTATTTAAATTACTGAATGTATAATCAGGGAGTGGTCCGAGTATTAGATGGAAGTATTGTGTTCGGAGGAGGGATATACAACAGGCCCCAGATTTGATTAAAAATAGGAGGCTAAAATACTGTACGCCATTTTTTCGAAATGTCTTTTTTTGGACAAAGGGAATTTTAAAAATTTAAGTTAGGTGAGATTTATTTTTTTTTAATCTGGATTCCTCTTCAATCGCAGCACAGTATGAGGAGGTTTCTTTCTTGGGAGTTTGATCCATAGATCCTGGTTCAGTTCTCCCACTTCAGACCTCGTCTGTCAAAGACCTTCCTCATGCTTTACCCCGTCTCACAACTAACTATGGACTTTTAATATTTAAGTTACAGAGTGTGTAAACATAAAGGATATTTATTCGACTATAAAGGTGCAATTTGTCATTATAGGCTAACAATGTAAAGAAAATCTTTTAGACGAACTTAGTCCGGTTGGCTACACTAAATTGTAGGAGTCCTTTTAACTACATATACATAATAATAAAACCCAAGAGGAGAAAAAAGGCAGTTATTTCACTCCATTTTTTTATTACTTCAATGAAAACTAGGTATAATTACTAGTCAAAATTGACGAGTCTGCCAAGTATAGGTAGGGTGATTAAAAATGGCCGCTGTTTCAAAACGTTATAAATAATTATTTTTTTATTCGGAGCTCTATATCTTTACAATAGAAAATCTAAGAGAGCATCACTTAAAGTAGAGTAAATTTGCTAAAATATAAGCCCTAATAGAGCTATTTACATTCAATAGTTCTCGATTTTTAAAAAGCAATATTTCATAAAAAGTTTGAATGTAACGTACTGAAAGATCAGTAGTTAGTGCATTTATTTTGTTAGTTCAATGAGCTATAAAGTAGTTTAAGATGTTTATTTTCCTAGGAGTAGTAGTTTTCATGAAATTTGCTAAAATAAATTGATTTATAATTGTTCGGACAAATTTATATTCATATGTGAATATCATAAAACACACTACGCCTACGAAGATAATTGTCATAAACTATTTTATAGTAAGTTAAATTTCTTTTATTTTAAGTGTTGGCAGATATATGTGCGTCTTATGGGTTTAGAGATATATCTTTTCAAAAATCCAACATTTTATACGAACAACTAGAAATTAACATTTTGAGAGTTATTTTGTCAAATATCATAACAACTACTATCCTAAATTTAACTAGCATTAATTTGAGTGCTGGCACACATCTGTACGTCCAATGGTTTCTGAAATAAAGTTTTTCATAAATCAAACTTATTCTCCGAACAACTGTACATTAATTTATTTTAGCAAATATCATGAAAACTACTATTCCTACGAAGGTAAAGGTAATTAAACTAGCTTTAATTTGAGTGGTAATAGACATTTGTACGTGGAATGGTTATTGAGATATAGATTTCTCAAAATAGATTTACTAATGATATTTCAGTACATTTTTTTGAAATGTTGCTTTTTAAAAAGCTATATCTCGAAAACTATTGAACGTAAATAGCTCTTTTAGGGCTAATATTTCAGCAAATTTACTCTTAAACTACTTACACTTAAATAATGTTCTCTTATTAATGATTTTCTAGTGTTGTTGGTAGTTTTTAAGATATAGAGCTCCGAATGAAAACTTGATGTTTTTTTTTCAAGTTTTGAAACAAACGCCATTTTTATTCCCTCTAACTATAGTTGGCAGACTCATCAGTTTTGACTAGTAATTATACATAGTTTTCATTAAAATATCAAAAATTGGGGTGAGTTAACTACCATTTTTTTTTTCCGGCTCTTCTACTACTAACTTATAACATGTAATTTAGCCATTTAATATGTTTATAATTAGTAGGCTTGAGTATATTTTGTAGGTTACATAGATATAATATACACTCCCCTCCCCTTCTATTTACTATCACATGCACTCTTATTCCTTCAGTTGTTATTTACAACTCCTTTTAGTGAGGAGTGATCAATAATTCAGAAAAAAGAGTAGTAGCTCTTTTCATGTGGGTCTTAAGCTCAGGACAGCTACTTTTAGTGAATCAATGATTCACGAATAAGAGATTTTTGTGTTGAGTGAATCATTCTACATGAACAGTTTTATATGTTAAAAAGTGGTCCATTCATGATGGTAGACTCCTATGTAATTACTTGTTGAGTTTTTATAGCAAATAGGGTGTTTCATATGGTTAGTAAGATTTTTTCAAATAATACCGTACTCAGTATAAATATACATATAGCTCACAAATTATAAAATATATTTTCTAATAATAGGTAAAAAATTAATCGAATGTAGTGTTACCAACACTGCCATTCAATTTTAGTTGTCTCTAAAAAATGATCAAAACATAACAATAATTATGGTTTGCAGAAAAATATAAAATGCTATAGTATGAACAAACCAATATTATTTGCTTATATTTCCAATTAATTTTAAGATCTTTAAAGAAAATTTATGCAATATTTTTTTAAAAACTCGCCAAGCTGTCAGGGGGGTGGCATAATTCTACTCTTTAATTCAAAAGTGAGCGAACGCAACGTAAACCCACGTATGTTAGGTTTCGTTGAGGTTAATAGGAATTTCCGCCATTCTAATCTAAACCGAAACAGAAGGCAGCCAGTGATTGGCTGGTACTCTTCCCCTAATCCCATGCCCCGCCCTTGGTTTCCTAAGGCCGCCTTTTTGGTTTCACTTTTCCTGCTAGGTTACCTCCTCTATTATACTCCTTCCTCTAATCAATATGCCTTATTTTAAAAAGTTTCCATGGTGATTGTTGGTACAGATTATATTAGGTGGGCAGTATTGAGGAGTTTTCTATCAAAAGTTTGTATATCCTCGTAAAAATTGAGATTTTTTGGGCAAATTTAAGTTTTACAACCAAAACATAATCAGTTTATTTCAAAATTTAAATTTTTCGCCATCAAATAGGTTTTACTAATCAACAGTTTCAAAAAAATTTCATCAAATGTTCCTTTAATAATTTTTTTAATAGTACCTGTTGTATAATGATCGTCATTATTTTATTTTTGTTTTTGCCGTAAAAATGCTTAAAATATAAAGTACCTGAATACATTTATCTATTCGGTTTTGTTCAGTTTTAGAAACTGTGTTCCCAAAGGACCATTTGGTTGCAAGATGGAAGCACATGCAGTAGCCGGTCCATTTAGCTTAAATGAAACAAGCGCCACTTCGTTTCCGGCCGAGAGAGCTGAAATTACTCCCGTGGTGGAAAACCGGAAAATAATCATTGCTCTCCAGTAATCATTTCAAATTGAAAGGTCTCTTTGGATACTGTCACTGTTTGTATCATCACTATTATAAACTTTTTTTGTAACTTCAGTGATATTGAAAGTGTTGATTTATTGGAAAAGTACTAGTATAGTTTGTTAGCTTAAATTTGTATTTGTTTTAATAAATAATATGCCAAAAAAAATCTAAAACCTTGATCCTAATACGTAAAAGATATATCCCAATAAGAAAAAAAATTTATTGGCACTATAAAACCGTCTTGCCATATATTAGAAAATCTAGGTGTTTGAAAAATCTGTACATGGGACGGAAAGTTTTGTAAATTGAGGTGCATTATCCGGAAAATATGATTGTAGAATTCTCTTGATAGTATTTTCAACACCTTTGAAATTCTATGACTTTGACATGGCTTTGTTTAGGCATAAACAATCTTAAGCACGTGTTTCGAAAATTAACTATTATAGAGCTGCATTTTTGTTCAAAAAAGAAATAATGGAACATTATAAAAATTTTAGTCATTTTTCAATGATCAACTTTGAAATATATTTATTAGGTAAATATAATATTATATACTGTTACATTGTTATATATATTATTTTTTTATATAAATATACATTTTACCATAAAAAAAAAAATGTATTATTTTAAACGAATATATTTTCTTAAAATAGTGAAATCCACTATGAAAATATTAAATACTATAAAAAATATTTGGTCCAAAAATAATTATAATGTGGATGTCTTTAATGAACTGAATTTTTTTTTTATGTAAGATATAGATTACAGATATTCACTAAAATAATATGAGATTGTTTTCCCCAAATATTATATGATAACACCACAATATTTACATCAAATTTGGTTATTGTGTATTCAACTTAATCAGAAATTTATCATTAGGATAGTAATTTAGTAAAAATTCCTTCCACCAGAAAAAAATAATAGAGGTTTTCAAAATTTTGTATCTACCACCATGAACTCTGAACTCAAAATTATCTGTCAGTATAATCAATAGTTACAAAGCTGCGTAATGCGTAATGACAACAAACGGTAAGAAATTGTTCGAAAGTAGTAAAAAGCAGGATTACAGAGTAAATTACATATGAATTCCCAGATCATAGACTATAACTGTAAAACTTCAACCGTTATTGGCTACAATAGCTTGTGGTTTCTTGGAACAGTGTGCTCAGGCAAACGGAATTCGACCTCCTGGACTGGTCTCCAAGCCATTCTTGCTCTCTCCGTGAGTCACAAGAGACAGAGTGAGAGAGCTATGAATTATGCAGGCGCCAAGCTTGCTCTAAAAAAATTTGTCTGTATTTTCAACAGTTTTAACATTTAAAATCCTTATTGCTAATTTTCGATCATTCGGAAATTCCTAAGGAAGATTATAAGTATTTTCTTTTCATTATAAACATATAACCTATACAACTAACTATATCATAGAATTAAATGCATAAACAAAGCCATTAATATTGAAAATTATAACACGTTTTTGATTCATGATTATAAATTATTTATTTGGCAACTAACTAGAGACTTTTTTAAGTAAGCAATACTTTTTTATTTATTTTTGTATTGTAGCACAATTATTATGGATCTTTTTCGTTCAAGTACTGTCTCAGCAACCTATCCGAGTGATTGCATTGTACAGAGGTTCGAATAGATACTTAAAACAGTTCAAAAGTTTATTATTAGAATGTTTTAAGCGTTGCCTAATCATCCATCAACAAAGAGAACTCAGCGAACACATATACCATCTATCTTTTCCTTACAAGGCAGTTGCACAAAATTACTGAATGAATGAAAAAATAATTTAATTCTGGAACTGAGACTCAATTGGTTGGGATATGGTGCTTAATGAATGGATGGATGATCGTAAAGTGAGGAGATCAAGGATATAGGTAATTTTTTTAATTTTGAAAACTCAATAGGAAAATACCAAGGAGGTATTGCATTCGGGAGGTTGTATAGAGCCACTTCAACTAGGTATACCAACAGGAGAAATGAGAGCTCCTGGGAAACCCAAAGATAATTCTTGCAAAGCAATTCATGAATCTCCTCAGTCTCAACTCTAGACCGGCAGATAGCTTTCCGAAGACCAAGGAACCGTAGTCGAAGTGGGGGGAAAACAAGAGAGGATACTAGAAGCTAACGGATATTCAGAGTAATGGAATCACGGAATTTTAGAAATTGTTTAAGTGCATTTATAAGTTTGGGAGTGGTCTGGGAAATATGATTATGCTAGGAAAGGTGTTGGTCGAAGGTGTCTCCAAGGTTTTTTATTGAGGTGTAGAAGTGAATCGGTTGTTAAGGAAGAGTAGGGAATAGTAAGGGGAGGAATAAAGGAGGCACATGGAACCAATAAGAATGGTCTTAGTTTTTCCAGCATTCAATACTAAGTCGTTGTTTAACACCTATGAGTTAATGCTATTGTATGTGGGAGGAGACACTAAGAGCGACGCATGGCATCGTAAATCCTAGGAAATAGTAAAAAGTGCTACCAAAACATCCACTACAATCAGAAAACACCATGATAATAATTTATTAAGATCGGGTGAAGAGGATGCAAAATTAGTTCCGAAACTTCCGAGTATACAAAGAGAACACAATTATATGATTGTTTCCTAAAAGTAATCAAAAGCGATCCTTCACAGAACTCAAGGCAATAGAATGCGACAAAATACCGTTTTTATT
This sequence comes from Halyomorpha halys, assembly GCF_000696795.3. NCBI lineage: Eukaryota > Metazoa > Arthropoda > Insecta > Hemiptera > Pentatomidae > Halyomorpha > Halyomorpha halys. The sequence goes on along the minus strand of NW_027112088.1, from coordinate 476,384 downwards.
ATTAATACAACTGCACAGGAAAGGCATTATTATGCACTTACTAAATTTGTTCAATTCCTGTTTAAGGACGAAGCATTTTCCTGCGGTATGGAAGCATGCTACATTAATGAGCTGTCCCACTACCGCCCAGTCAGCTTGTTACCCCACATAGAAAAATTTCCGAGAAAGTAATCCTAAATTACCTGAGGAAGTTCTACTTCCAAAGTTAAATAATTCCTACAGAACAAGCTGAATTTCACGCTCCAATAATTACGGAATAAATGCGAGCAAGGCAGTAAAACAGTCGGAAAGTGCATGTCAAACCTAATTAAATTTCGATGTAAATGCAGATAGAACGAAGGGTGTAGTGTTTTTCGTTTTAGGAAGAAAATAAGAAACTGCTATTACACTTTAAAATAATTATCATTAAAAACAAATTAAGAGTAAAACCTACCTGGATAAGCATTGATCGACATTTAAGATTTTCGCTGCATATTAATTAGAAAATAAAATCGATGAGGCTGAATGTGCATAGATTAAATCAACCGCAAACTTATCGTCATGCTTAAAATTGCTAATTTTATTTATATAAGCAAATCGGTTGCAGTCTTTTCAAACTTTTATATTACGAAAAATCGTAACAGAGAAGATCTTCTTTGAAACGATATAAAACATATCGGTTCCCTGATTAAAATTTCCGAAAATAATGGATTTCTTAAATGTCAGACATGATAAATTTTGAATAATCAATTATAAAGTCTCCAAAATTAAATTTAATAAATCACGAATTTTTGTTAATCGGAGGTCCTTACAATAAAGACATGCAGTAAAAGGAGCTTTTTCCAGGGAGAAGAGAGAGAGAGAAAAAAAGCAACTACGAATAAAAGATAAGGGACAATGAAAAAAAAAAGGCACTTTATTTATGAAATATCTGATATTTCTCCTTTAGTGAGTGATGGTGAGCTATCTTCATTCTTCAAATATTTTCTATTAATTCTGCATTAAAAGTACATTATTCTTTACGTCTTTTCGAACCTTCCGTTCATCTTAAGGCTAATTTTCTGAAAGTGGTCACAGTGTGTAATTCCTATTTACTAAATATTTTCCTGTATATGTATAATTTATAACATTTGAATTATTATTACCAGACCATCAATAGCCAAATATGCAATAGTAAACAAATATACCTTTGAATACGAAAAAATAAATAAAGCTAAAAACGATAGAGTAAGAAAACCATTGGAAGTAATACATATCACAAATAAAAAAAAAAATAAAATAAAACAAATGGTTAAATATGAAAGGTGAAATCAGTACACACTATGGACAGAATAAGTAAATATTAATATCTGGAAAGGCTTATAGTTACGTTAAGTGAAACAAAAACATTTTTATTTAATAATTATGGTTAAAACAAAACGTTATCTGAGTGGCGAAACAGAAAACCCATTGCGCATGCGTCAGCCAGATAGAACTCGTGTTTAAATAAACGTTTCAGAAATTAACATATTGATCCCTCATACTTCATAACATTCTACGACTTTCTATGTTAAATATTATATTTTTGTAAAATTGTAATTTTTTTTATCTTTCGTACTCTCCAATTTCCAATCATTTAATTGTAAAATCGTTAGTTTTTCAGCGATATTTTTTACGTCTATATGACTATTATTATTTCCGGGAATCTGTTTGAACCAGGAAAAAATATTTAAGTTAATTATAAAACCCTTTCATAGTTTGTAGTTCTCCAGTTTTCATTACTGATATAAATATGAAATGGTTAATTATTTCAAATAAACAAAATCAATAATTAAAAAAAAAATATTTATAAAGTAAACGAATTTTGGCTATTTTTTAATAACTTTAAATATAATAAATCTTACAAACATATGAATAACGTTTTTAGAAAATATTCCTGAAAAAGTACGGTTTGACCGAAGCATACAAAAAAAAATTATTTATGTGGAATTAATAAAATAATGTTTGAATAATGAAGATAATTCACTGATCTATAGGAAAAAAGAAAAATCAGAAAATATAAATATAATGCCTTCTAAAAAGTAAATTACTTAATATGCCTTATCATTATTTTTTTTCAGATAGACGTTTATTTCTTTTAATTTTTCACTAAGAAATAATTTATTTTTATTAAAAATAATTGTAAAGGAATTTATATTTGAAAATTAAAGCCACCTTGCCAAGGGAACTAACTGTACAAACTCTGCTTCCAGTTTTCACAAAACGGTTTAAGTTTCCAATCAGATATTGGAGCACGGATTCATTTTATCTGGGCTTTAATACCTTTCGACTAATAATACTGGTTATTAAATTTTAACGATTGGATTACTTTAAAATTAGTTATTTTCCATTTTCGTCCTCCGACGAATAATTTCCCAGTTCCTCTAATATATTATATTATTGATTTTCTATTTTTTCTTTGAATAACCGCATCAGTATTATTTTAAAATTTAGTGGAATTTATGAAATAAAATAATTTAGATTCATTTCTGAAGTAACTGGGGTTTCAAAAGATTTATGTGTATACATAGTAATTTCAAGTTAAAATGTCCATCTTAATTATAGACTATCTTCTTATCTCATTTTAGAAGAGGGATTAAAATAAATAAGAATTATTTAATCTTCATCGACGTTTTTGTTCAGATTTTTTGCATTCAAACGGGGTACAAACAAGAAAAAAATAGAAGTTTGTAAAATCGTCAATATTTATAAAGCAGGTAGATGTATGCAACAAACATTGTAAATATAAATATTATATGAGATGCTGTATTTATATTTTAAAATATTACATAATTGACACATTTATAAAATTAATAAAAAATGACTGAATTGAATTATGAAGGTAATTCACTGATCCAGGGAAAAAATAGATCAGAAAATATCGTAATTTCCAGTTTTTAACTAGCCATTTTAAAGGCTGTGCTACATGAACACAAAATGGACAGTTTTCATCAGGTTGATTGAACTATTAGTGTTGCGTGTCACTGTTGGAATTAATGGAAACGAGTCCAATTGCATATTAATTAAATGGAGCTTGTCGGTTACTGCCACCTCTCTGTCGCTTTAGCACTAAGTAGTCTGTCATCAATTAACCATTCGAGGTTAGATTTCCATAAATTTAATTAATGCCGAATCTAGGAAACTTAATTAAGGTTCTGTAAAAGTATTTTTACCGTTCGAGTAGGTTACTTAGCTCCTTAAGTGATAAAATTGATGCAATTACGTCAGTGTCGTATACCATTGGTAGTGAAAGGAGAAAGGTCTGAGAGAAAAAGTAAATATCCTCTGGATTCTTTCTAACGGGGGCGGCGGTAGCAACGTGTCAACGCGCCTGTTTCTAACCCAAAGGTTGTCAGATCGAGTCCCGGTCCCGCCCGGGCCTTAGTCTAGCATAAAGTAATACAGAACTCACTTCATTTCCTAATACATCACGCGAGGACTTAGACCTCAATGATCTGTTACCCATATATTAATAATAATAATAACAATATTTTTTTCTTTCTCCTATTAATTAAAATATACTCTCTGTTAAACATGTGTCAAATTCATATTGCTACTTTTACCTATTACATTATTTACCTATTAATTTACATATTAAAACGTGTATTTCCATTGAAAAATCGGACGAAAAGGATCACAATAGTTAGTTTTCCTTACTATTATATATTTCATATTTATTGATGAGTGAAAATATAAAAACACTAACTTTGAATAGTAAGCAATAAAATAAGCAGTAGAGGTATGGAAGGATTGAAACCTTTGACTTGCGACTTAATGTATGCACTTTACTTACGTTCTGCTTTACTTTCATCTCGTGAGCTACTGTGTATATCAAAGGTCTAGTTTTTCTTCAGTATTCCTTATTTCTCTTTCTCAAACAAATTTTACTTCCCAATACCAGGTCGCTGTGGTTTGGAGAAAACTTTTTTTAAAATTTTTCGATTCTGTTTTCTATCATAGTTTATTAAAACAAATTTCGGACTAAACACTCTAGTAATAAAATAAGGGTAAAATATTTAAATTTAATTCAATTAATATGTTTATAGATTATATAAAATTAATAAGTGCTTCTACGGTGAGGTTCTATTGAGCCACCAAATTAATCGTGTCAGCAGAGGAAACTGTAAAAATTCGAATTCGGTACGATTTCCTTGGCGAGTTGATTTTTATTTCGTGGCGGACCAATGGGATAAACCTTGGCGTTCACACTCTGGCTAGAATCGTTTAATAATCTACAGGGTACCCGTTTTTTCTGGCTAAGTTGAAGAATATAAGGACAATGAACTAAACAAAAGAAAGATGGTACATTTATTAAAAAAATTTTATGACTTTAACATTAATAATAATAAAATTAACATTTATTATATGGTATATTTATTACAAAATATGAATGTTAGAAAAAAATTATATAATAGTTATTTAAGATGGATTTAAATGTTCAATAGAAGTAAGTCTAATCTTACGACACAGCTGCCTTAGTCTTCCGTTGATTTTTATGATTAGGCGTTAAACTTATAAGTATAATGAACAATTTCGAAGCTTTTTGTAAGTGTTTCGTGCGAGAACCGGGATGTGAAAACATAACTTATTAATATTACTTTAAAACTTTTTTCATTTGCTTTTAATACAAGTCTTATACAAGTTTCCTTGTATTTCTTATAAATTGAGCAGACATAGTTATGTAGTTTAAACAAACTTTAAATAGTCTAACGCAAACTTTAACTCTTTGGTCGGTGAACGCAACACGTATTTAAAATTGCATTTTTTTTTATTTATATACTAATGTTTAAATAATTATTATCAGTTTTTTTTAGTACATAAAGAAAAATAAAAGGAAAACATTTTTTTCGATTAATACCATCAGTAGGTAAAATAAATTCACCAGGATGGTTTTCCAGCTTCCTCAAAATGACGCCTAATTGTTAAGTAGGAAAGTGGCTTAGGGGAAATAACCGGTTATCGGTTAATCTGTTCTTGTTTTTTTTTTTTCACTCGATAACAGATCAAAATACCTTTATTTATTATTAGTGTAAAAAAAAGAGATTTATTTTTAGATACTAACATAATCATTCTTTAATTTTTTCGTTGATATTTTTACATCTATTTAATTAACCCCGCCTCCATGTTTCTGTAATCGATATTACTCGTAATTAGGACCTCATACCTCCTCTCCTTTTCTAAGTTATATCTATAAAATCAATGCTAAAGTATTCTGGATACTGTATAACCCCTGTTATGAGTCAGTAGTTATACAGTTAATAACTTTTATAAGGACTTAGTATAGTAAAAAGTATAAGTAATTAATATATTAAAGACAAAAAAAATAAATATCATGTTGAGAGAGAAGGAGGAGAAGAACAGGGAATGGAAGAGAGAAGAAGCTAGGTGGAGATAGAGAGGGAGAGGAGGATTATTAAACGGTAAAAATCGAAAAAAGTATGCTCATTTATCGTTTTGGTTTCTACAAAATAAAATTTTATCTTGTAAAATTACTTTTTCTTAAAGTAGTTTACCTGTAAAGAATCAAAATTAAATATATAGAACCCAGAAAGAAACAAACAATGTGTTTTTATGTTGACTTGTACAATTTGCAACATGAGAAACCGGGGCCGATCTAGTTGTGATGATGAAGCAATCTGAACTAAGGTCACCGGCTCAAGACATGGAAAACGAGAAGAAATTATTTATTGTTTCTGTTTATAATTTTAAAAACGTTAGTTACCATGGATATGAGTCGATAAGATATCTTATTTTTGTTATTAAATTAACTGTTATCTTTAATTGTACATATGTCACAATTTTTTTAGACTGTACATTTTAAATATAACCCTTTACCGCCCTTAGTAAAATGGCTGAATAAAGAAACAACGAAATCAAAATTTAAATAAAATAATTCTTGAATAATTTTTATTAAATGAAGTTTACAATTGCAACTACAACTTATACAAAATTGCCTTTTGTTAACACTACAATAAAATTCTATTTTAAGTGACATCGTGGGCATGTTTATCTGATATATGTAGGATGGTTATCGGAACTCGAGGGTTTGTTCAACAGGTTTTGAACTAGATGCCTTGAGGTCAGTAATTAGATGAGGTATTTTTGCAACGGGAGAAAAGTTGAGGTCTTTATGAATAATTTTATTCCTGACATAAAAAATAATATTAAACATTTTTCTTAGCTTTTAGTATGCAAGGATTGGCGGATTAGGAACCCTGAAGATCAACTTTGTATCTCCGAATAGATATGGTTATAATAATATATTAATTACAGGTCAGAAAACGAAAATTTTTTAATTTTTTTAAATAAGCATTGAATTGACTTATCAGGAAAGGAGAAAAATAGGAAAAAACAATTTTTTTGTCTTTAATTAAAATCGGTAAGCAGCATGGTTAAAAATACATACAGGTGTTGATAAGTGTTTTTTCTTTACGTTTAAGGTTTAATTGTTTGTTAATAGCGTTTATGTATAAAAAAATAGCTATTTCCGTTTTTGGACATTTAATTATAGGACATGTCTTATGAACTTATTTTCCTGTAATAAATACCTTTTTTTAGTGCCTATCCAAAATAGATATTATCCAATAACGGTTTGGAAAAGGCCTAAAGTGATTTTTCAAAGATTTACTTGGTTACGAAGGGGCTAAACGATATAATCAATGATTGATTCCAAAAAAGTTATTTTACATTTTAATTTATCAAAATTATTTTTATTTTGCACTTGTTAAGGAGAGAGCCCATTATCTTTATAACTGTAATTTCCCTATCTCGTTAAATCCAGAAACGAGATAATATCTGACGATTACTAGCCTAATTACCAGTCTGTCTCTAAGCACGATGTCATATCTAAATATTAATTATTTGGTTTAGATTTTCTGTTGTGATAATAGCAAATACACTTTTAATCTGGCTATTATCTTATTTCGTCGACCTTCTAAGCCAATATTTTTTTTTTATATGTCTATCTATAGAACCGTAAATATAAATGTATATATGAATGCTTTATATTTTTAGAAAATATTATTTTATTTCGTTGCTTAAGCTTCGATACCTTATAAGTCCGAAAAAAAATGTATATAATTTAAAAAATTATGAAAATCAACGCACCGTTCTAGAGACATCTCAGAAGGATTCTTAAAGTAATAAATAGTATATAGGTATGATACGACTCTAGAATTATGCCATAATTTTTCCTTAGATTAAAGTAGTTTGAAGAAATATTGCAGATTTTTTTCGAATTCTTGCAGCTTAAATGACGATATGTTTTTGGAATTTACGGTACAGCTAAAAAACTGCTTAAAAAATACGAATTTTATAATCAAAAGTATTACTACTTATTATTCATCAGTAATAAAACATTATAGACCTACAAAGACCCACGGTTTAAGGACTCATAGCCAGTCAAAGCACAATTCCTTTCATACGATCGCTTGATTTATTCAAAACCTGCAATAAGGCGGTCCTTCCCTTTTTAATTTTTTTTATATCCATGTCAAGTATCATTTTTTGGTCCACTGTTTATCAAAGAGATTTCATACAAAAAAATTTATATTATTCACTTCCGTTTTCATATTTATATCGGGTTAAATTACCCTTTTGACCTACAGAAATCCCAGCTTGCATCTATTCAACTACGTCTGAATTTAACATTTAGTTAAAGAAAAATAGATTCAAATCCACCAAATAAGCCAAAAATTGGTACACGAATGAAACTTTGGTCATAACTTCGTCCTTGTAGAGGACTGTAGGGTCCGCCCGAGTACAGCCATCTTGCTGAGAGGTTGAAATGGAGCACGGGATATTTGCTAAATATTTTGCTCAAAATAAGTCGAGTGAGGTATCATTTGTTATATAAATACATTTTATTTCTGTGTCGAGTGAAACCCCTCCCATGGCGGTAGAGCTAATATTTTAAAACTTATGACCGATTTTAGGTGAATAACCCAAGACTGCTTTAAACTTCGAAAATTGTTGAAACGTTTTACTCATTGAAATCATTACAATCTAAATATCTTACAAACACTTATAATATTTCCTGTACTGATTGAAGATAAGTGTTTATTTGACCAGTGCGTGTGATCAAGTGGCTTGTTTATATAAATTTAATTGTTCTATTTTTTCAAAAATTTCGAATGTCGAAAATATTTTTGTCTTTCATTAAGTTATGATGTGTTGCATTTTTTCTTTGAGTGCTGCGTTACGAGACTAACAAACTGGTGTAGGTCATATTAATAAATTTAAATTTACTGACCGGCCTTGGAATCTGAATAGACCATTTAAATGCATACTCGGAAAACTAATTATGGTGGCATTGGGTATGTGTTTAAAATTTACAATATTTATTTCTTAAAAAATGGAATATATATTATTTTTTGTAAAATGTTGTTTTAATAATTTTTATTTTCAAATTTAAATATGTTGCTCGATCTAAAAATGATTGCTGTTGAGGGATAGTAGAGTTGGATGAATGTTGATTTTTTTTTCTTCCTCTTTGCACTGCATCACTGACTTGAAAAGCTCCGAGTTCAATAGGTTTAATCGCTTCCAATACTGCTGTCCCATTTTTATTTTTAATTAAAATATCAGTTACCTTTTTATTTTCTTTATTAATCCATTGGGATATTGAGAAAATTGTCAACCAAAATGTTAAACCACGTCAGTCCCTAACCATTTTTTGCTTATTAATTTTTTCTCTTCGAAAGTATATCATTAGCTAATACATATTATTTACAAAAAATATATTAAATGTAATTACGATTTTATTTATTAAACATTTTCTGTCTTTCTTAGAGTGTTGAAGTACCAAAAGTGGTTGACAGTAACTTGGTTTCACGTTTTTTCCAACGGTATAATGGTTACATATTTGCATAATAACATCAAAATATTTGAAATATTATCAAATGTTTATCTTTGTAATATAAATATCACACAATAAATTCTTTTGGATTTTATGTTTTTCTTTTTCATATTAATTTTTGATCGTTTTGAAGTAACTAGCTAACTTACACTCTTTAAACAAGAAGGAAATTAATCTAAATTTACTACTTCACCGAATAGATCCCTAGATTTTATACTAAAATTGAAAAATTTGAATATTTATTAGTATATTTGTGTTTTAGCTTCTAAACAACCTAACATTCAGTAAAATTCCGAAGAATAACAAGTGGAAATTCGAAACAAGTTGAATTGTTAAACGTTTTGTTACCTAATACTGAGGAATCAACAACTGAAATTTAAAATTTTTCTGATTATATCAACATTTTACCGAAATTTGGGAAGCTTTATCTCCAAGGGTATTCAGGCTAGTAAAATCTTTAGTCTCAAACTGTAGTAACTTTAGTCTATTTTTTGAATGGAAAGTACGTATTTTGACAGATATTAGGCAAACTATTTGAGTTTTTTTCAGGATGATAGCTCCTGCAGCTTAAAAATTGACAAATGTCAAAAATCACACTGATGTTCACTCTATAACCTTCCTAAACTTTAAATAAAAAAATAATTCATACAGTAAATTTCACATCTAATCTTGATTATTGGACTGGACTATAAAACAAAATTGAGAACAAAATCTTTATATATATATATTTGAAATTTATTTTAGGTAAAGGTAAAATTGTTTAAATTATGGGTAAGATTATTTCAAAACTTTAATTTAAAAACATAATCACCTACGTTTTGGATCACATGGAATCTTAAGGAACACTGAAAATTCAAATA